>NC_135499.1:166138699-166271199 GCF_052857255.1 Amblyomma americanum | reverse complement strand
TTAGGGTAAATGTTACCCATAGTTTTATGTCTTCAGGAGACCAATCTTGGTCCACAACATGTGCATATCCTGAAACATTATCAAACTTTTAGACGCGATCGCGAGCAGGCAAATCGACTCTCAGGAGGCGTCGCAATTGTCGTCCAAAGCGGCGTCCCTGCTCGAGAAATAAAGCTCAATACAAAACTAGAGGCGGTTGCAGTCAGCATCGTCAGCTATAAAACACTAACAATCTGTTCCGTATACATTCCTCCACATTTTACATTAACAGTCCATGATCTAGAAGAATTGATAGATGAACTTCCAGAGCCATATCTGGTAGTTGGGGATTTTAACGCTCACTCCCCTTTTTGGGGAAGCGAGCGCTGCGACTCTAGGGGGCAAACAATCGAAGATTTTATCCTCTCAAATAACATCTGTCTTTTAAATACAGGCAAAGCAACTTATTGTTGCCCAAGCTCGGCAAAAATGAGCTTTCTCGATTTAGCTTTCGCATCACCATCGCTTTCTACAGATTTTAAATGGGATGTTTTAAATGACCCTCTGGGAAGTGATCACCTACCTATTATCATCAGCCTCTCATCGTCTACTGCAGTCATCCCCACAAGACCACGGCGCTGGAAACTTCACCTCGCCGACTGGTCACTTTTTACAGCAAGTGCCACACTAGAAAAAGAATTTTGTGAAGATCTCAGCATAGACGAAATTAATGGAAAATTTACTACATGCATAATATCGGCCGCTACACTAGCCATACCACAAACAACAGGACTCGTACACAAAAAACATAAAGTATGGTGGACACAAGAATGCACATTGGCAAAAAAACAACAAAATAAAGCTTGGGGCTCTCTGCGTCGATATCCCACAGCGGAGAACTTGATTGCCTTTAAGAGGGCCAAGGCCAGAGCGCGATTCGTTCGGAGAAATGCCGAGAAATCCTCGTGGCAGAAATATGTGTCCTCTATAAACAGCTCAATAACCTCAAAAAAAATGTGGGAAAAAGTTCGAAGATTCAGTAGTGACCATACCCCTTTCACACTTCCTCTGTTGACTACACCCGGGACACAAACATCATTAGAAGAACAGGCCAACATACTAGCTGAGCATTTTGCTGAAGTTTCCAGTTCGTCCAATTACACAAACACGTTCCAGAAGTACAAAGCAATAGCAGAAAAACAAAAACTTCCATTTGCAGCAGGTATGCACGAGGACTACAATCAACCCATCACACTCCAGGAATTGATCAGGGCATTATCTTGTGGTAAAAAGACAGCAACAGGCCCAGATAATGTGCATTACGCTATGCTCGCCCATCTCTCTGAGGCTGCCGTGCAGGCATTGTTGAACTTCTTTAACAAGATATGGACAACTGGGAATATACCTGAGGAGTGGAAGAAAGCAATAATAGTTCCTTTTCTGAAACCCGGAAAACAACCAACAAGTCCTAACAATTACAGACCGATAGCCCTCACCAGCTGCATCGCTAAATCTTTCGAAAGCATAGTAAACATTAGACTGACCTTCACACTTGAATCTCGTCGACTCTTAGATTTACATCAATGTGGATTTAAGAAAGCATGCTCGACCACTGATCACCTTGTCCGCCTAGAAAACACCATCCGAGAGGCGTTCATCCACAAACAGCACTGTATCGGTGTCTTCTTCGATTTGGAGAAGGCATATGATACCGCGTGGAAGTTCGGCATCCTCCATGACCTAGCAGATCTAGGGATCCGCGGCAGGATGCTGAACTGCTTGAACGACTTCCTGACTAACCGCACATTCAGAGTCCGTCTGGGAGCAACTCTATCAACGACATTCGCCCAAGAGAATGGCGTACCCCAGGGATGCATTTTAAGTACGACACTCTTTATAGTAAAAATGAATTCCTTGGCCAAAGTAATACCTAAGTCCGTAATGTATTCAGTTTATGTAGATGACATACAGATAGCATACACTTCTTCCAACATACTGTCCTGCGAGAGACAAATACAAATCACACTAAATAAACTGGCTGCTTGGGCAGAGAAAAATGGATTCAAGTTCTCCCCTCAAAAAAACAGTAGCTGTCTTATTCTCATTACGACGAGGCCTACAGGTCGATCCCAATCTGTGCTTGAATCAAACCACACTGCCAGTCAAACAGGAACATAAATTTTTAGGCGTCAGTTTTGACAAGAAACTTACATTTCTGTCACACATTAACAACCTGAAAAAGAAAGCATCCCAAGCCCTCAATGTATTAAAGGTACTCTCGCGAAAACGGTGGGGGTCCGATAGAGCATGCCTATTGCAAATATATCGCTCTTAGGTGCGCTCCAAGCTGGACTACGGTTGTGTGGTATATGGTTCGGCAAGAACATCCTACTTGAAACGACTGGACCCTGTTCATAATCTTGGTTTGCGCCTATCAACTGGTGCTTATAGAACATCCCCGGTAAATATTCTTTACGTTGAAGCTAATGAGCCCACACTAGAGGATAGAAGAGTCACACTAACATGCACGTACATCCTAAAAACCCGTTCTCTCCCTAAACATCTCTGCTATCCCATTGTTACCAAGTGCCCATCTAGGAGATGATTCAATAATAAACCACATTTTATCAGGCCACTAATAATGCGCTTTGAAGATAAATGTGAAGACTTAGCAGTGCTGGACGCCCTACCTAATATTGCACAAAGACATGAATATCTACCACCATGGTACAGCCTTCCTTCAGTGTGTGACTTCACATTGACACACTTAAACAAAGAGAAAATACCACACGAGCACATACTGCAAGAGTTCTTTGCACTACAAGAAAAATATGACACTTACACCGAATTTTACACTGATGGCTCAAAAACAGAAAGTCATGTCGGAAGTGCAGTAATTCAAGGAACAAATGAAAAAATGATACGATTGCCACAGTATGCATCGGTATTTACTGCGGAGTGTTATGCCATCTTTGTAGCTGTAGAACAAATAGTAAAACAAAAAAAAAATAGCATCATTTACACCGATTCACTCAGTATGCTAAAAGCGCTGCATTCTACAAACGCTGCTGAACCCATAATAGGAAAAATCATACATAACATAGTTAAAATTACAAAGCAAAAACATAACATTATATTCTGCTGGGTCCCTAGCCATGTTGGAATTTTAGGTAATGAGAGAGCAGATGCTTGCGCAGCACAAGCTAGAATTGGCCATATAAAACAAGTTAACATACCACAGAGGGATTTTTCTAAATTACAGCACAGTTAACTCAGGAATAAGTGGCAGATTGCATGGGACGAACAAACAAACAACAAACTACATTCTATAAAACCTGTTTTGGGAGAATGGAGATCATGTACACATCAGGAGCGTTTCATAGAAGTTATTTTGTGTCGACTACGCATTGGACACACACACCTTACTCACAACTTCTTACTGAAAGGCAAACCTCTCTGCGAAATGTGTGGCGATGAACTCACGGTAAACCACATTTTAATTGTATGCAAAAAGCTGGAACAACTGAGGAAAAAATATTTCACAACATTGTACAATGAATACATCCCACTACACCCCATGTTACTTTTAGGAGATCAAGCACTGGTTGATTTTTCTAGCATTTTTAAATTTCTCAGAGAAGCCAATGTTTTATACAAACTTTAGATATAAAAAGCGTAACCTTTAACAAAAGCTCTAACCGTGTGTTTGGCGCATCATAGCCTAAGTTGCTTTTGCGCCATTAAAAGCAATATAACTAACTAACACACACACACACACACACACACACACACACACACACACACACACACACACACACACACACACACACACACACACACACACACACACACACACACACACACACACACACACACACACACACACACACACACACACACACACACACACACACACACACACACACACACACACACACACACACACACACACACACACACACACACACACACACACGCACACACCACACACACACACACGCACGCACGCACGCACGCCACAACTATCTTGATCTCTTCGAAACACGTGGCTAACAGGGCTGTTAGGTTCCTTGTGCCAAGGCTATGACTAATACTAAGCTCAAGAACAGTGAAAAAAAAAATCGAAACATAAGCAGACGTTTCCACGGGTTATAGAACCGGTGCCTCTGAGGTCCCCTGAGTCAACAAAGCGATAGACAAAGGGCCCCTCAGCGGCCGCCCCCCCCCCCCCCCCCTCGCTTTCCCAGGGAACAGACCTCCTCGCGCTCCGTGACGCCGACCTTTTCTTGTTGCGTGTCTTTGCCGCTGTTGCCGCGTCCGCTCTGACAAGCCGACGGCGAAGGGCTCAAAGCCAGAAGACACTCCGGCGGGTGTGCTCTTCGTTCACGTCGGCGGCGAGCGTGGACGACGGTGGCGCCCCGCGGTGTTTGCTTCTCCAACTCACCTCCCCAGCTCCCCAACGATGCGCTAGCGCGCGCGTGCCGGCAGCGCAAACAGCGACCAGCCTAGCCGCCGGTGTCGCAAACTTTATGGGGAAAGCTTGGGAGGCCGAACACTTGCCACGCTGGCGGCCCCACGGTTTTGTCCCAACTCGCTACTGACTGGCTTGGCTCTCTCCACATGTGTGTGCTCTCGCGAGTGTGCACACTTTGCCTTTTGTTGTTGCAGCCTGCGCTGTTGGAGCGAGGAGGCTGGCGGGATGGCTCTGCGCAGCTCACCCGCGTCGAAAGGGAGGAAGCTGTCCCATCAGTTGCGGTGAACCTGACGGATATTTGTTTACGCAGCGCCAGGACGGGTCGGGTCTGGGTCGGCAGACGACCTATCAAGGAACGCAGTGTCGCGTGGCTAGAATGTAGGTCGAATGCTATTACGATGCCGCAAATCGTGCTTTATCAGTAAGGGTGTAACACAACGACACTGTCTGTGCTGATCAAGTGTGCGGTTCAACAGTTTAACGTAAGAGTCTGGCAGACCTAGTCAGCACTGAAGGTCTATGCGATTCAGTGGTGTGATGGAAGAATTTTGTATATATTAATGCAGCGCTGAACAAAGACACGGTTCAGTTATATGATACAAGAATAATCTTTGTCAAAGCATACTGCAGCAAATAAGAGTGTTTCAGCAAGCTATTGTTCCCATCACTGGTTAAAATGACCAATTTTCTCAAGGATAGCTGGGGAACTGTATGCTATTCATGCGGCAAATCATTGTACTGCGGCACTTGGTGTGTAAACCACGTCAGGCTAAATTTGTACTCCCCTGTATGAAATATCACACCAATAACTGCCGACCGCAAATATTTCAGGTGGCGTTATTATGTTTCTGCGCAGTAAAAGCGCATTTATGGTGCAGCAACGGGAAATTAATAGCATTAAAATACACACGAGTTCTTACGAAACTTCTTCGATTAGAAAAAAACACACTTATGGTCGGCTTCTTGCCTCCTAATTCTGTTTGTCGTTTTTCAATAAGTCAATCCACGCCCACTCATTCTCTCAACATTTTATTGGCCCTATTTGTGTCTAGGTTAGGACACTTTTCTGTGTGCGTCCAGTAGAGCGCTAACCACTCACGGCACCTGTGCTACGCACAAGCAATTGTCCTTAACAAAAAAAGCTCCAAGGCGCGCGCACTGGGACACACCTACGCAGTAAAGCCGCGACGCCGAGTACTCGAGCCCATCCCTGTGACGTCAGCTCAACTAACAGGAGAGAGAGAGAGATAGCAAAGTAGACTTCGCTGTCTGTAATCATTCCTGCTCGCCATCACGTCTAAAACATTGAGACACAATACAGGTGAGATGCTATGGACACTGGACATATGAACAAGGTACGGGACGCGACGGGGTGAGAAATTAAGCGAGAAAGCGAATACTGTGCAGCAACTTCCGGCCGTACAAGACAGCGCGATGGCTTTCGCATCCTTGCTGGCCAGTGTTACGTTTCGCCTACGACGCGCGGTATAGCCGGCGCGGATGCAACGGACGCCGGGGCTTCGTTCAAAGTGGCGGTCATTTTGGGCCCGTTCAGTGCTGCCGTAACGCCTCCTGCCAAGCGCGTCCAGGCAGGTTTCAATGCCACGTGTCGTCGTGTGTGCGTGTGTGTGTGTGTGCATGTTGGTGCCCACGCTTGTCAAAGCGCGGTAGCCGGGGAGAGGAGCTCCCCAACTGGGAGGCGAGGAGGTCTGACCGGCGCCGGCCCGGCGGACGCGCACGTCACGTCTGAACATGTCCGAGCGTCGCCGTATCGGGCGCCTCATCACGTGCCGTTCCTTCTTGCCCTCGACTCCGTGGGTATAAAAGCAGCTGCCCCGGACGCCAAAAAGAGACTTCGATTTCTTGCTTCGAGTAACGTGGTCGCCCTGACCGGCTGCTCTTTTGCGATGCCAGAATAAACAAGTTGTTCTGTTGCCAGTCGACTCATCCTTTGCCGGGACCTTCGGATGTTTCCAGCTGTGCCCCAGGCCGCCAGGCCAACGCTACCCTTGGGGCTTGCAACCCATTTGCAACACCAGGCAGATTCCCATGCATGCAAACGCTTGACGCTTAATCGCACAATACGAGGAAATTGCTGCCAATGCTCTCAGTCGATGGGTGCAGAAAAAAATAGAAGCCTAGAGGGAGGATGAAGGATTGCCCTGGGGGTGCAAGGAAGAAAGCGAGGGGAAAGAGAAGGTAAGAAGAGGAGGATCGATGAAGCAGGAGGTTTCGCTTGGGCACGCAACGCGGAGCAGAAGCACCCGACAAGATTTTGAGAGAAACGTCGATTCCGCGCCGATACAGGAACAGAAGCAGAGAGAGCAGCAGCTGATGCTGATGTGGCGGCGCTTGCAGTAGCAGCCAGAGGAGCAGAAACAGCAGTAGCGGCATAGCAGTAGACTATGCACCGACTAAACACGGTGCGTTGACGCGACTTTGCGAGGCGGTCGATGATGGCGCGAAAAGGGGAAATGCGTTGATCCCTGAGCTGCGATTTATCCGCTCACTGAACAGATTTACTGTTGCCTGGATGTGGATATATATTCAATATCAAGTCCCACTCCAGATTCTTGTGGGAATCACACTTTTTAAAAGGATGATCACACGCACGCAGGTCGGTCTCATTTATTAATTTTCGCCGTGAGATATGTAGAACGGTATTAATTTTGTCGTTCCTAACGCTCGCACAACGTACGCTGATGGCCCTTACAGCTCTTTGCTGGCAGCGAAAAAAAAAACAGCGCTTACACAATAATGGTCTTGTTAACTTTATTTAGGTCTGATTGTAGGAAGCAGGAGAATCAGTATTGCACATTACGCTTTGGATAAGCTGCAATGTTGTCCTGCCCAGGTTTCTTAACCTGAAGCTGCTGCAATTAAAATGAAAATAAATCAACCCGAGAGACTCACGTGGGACGGAGATTAATATGAGGAAAAAGCGAGCGGACAAAAAACAAACGACAGCTAACAATAAGCCAATAAGACTTCAAACAAGCTGCACCGCACAAGTCTGGGCGCTACTTAATGTTGCCGCGCCAGTAGCACCTAGCATGAATAGGGAATAGATT
This sequence comes from Amblyomma americanum, assembly GCF_052857255.1. NCBI lineage: Eukaryota > Metazoa > Arthropoda > Arachnida > Ixodida > Ixodidae > Amblyomma > Amblyomma americanum. Next base: position 166,263,675 of record NC_135499.1, on the reverse strand, counting down.
TCACTGGTAGTTATGTATTTATATCGGCCGGAAGAAGTTTACGGAACATGCAAGCCTCCAATTAGCTTACTTTTCTGTAAGTTTATTACGCGAACAGGAAATTAAGGGAATGTTTTGCTCTCAAAGTGAATTGAGGCGGCGCAGCGTGACAACGAAGAGATTAAGCTAATTCCTGGCTTCCATGTTTTGAACACTTATGTGGGCACCTGTATACGTACTGCTTTGAGGAACTATGACTTTACTTGACGCTGTGATTCATTGTAGATATTGCATTTCGTTGCTGGGCTCATGGTCGCGGGTTCGATTCCAGCCGCAGCGGTGGTATCTTTATTGAGTCGAATGACAATAGATTTTTGTGTGTTCCAACGCGGTCACCACTCCCACTGCTCGTAGTGTTTCTTGGCCAAGCGAAAATGCACCATCGGTCAACTAACCGCGGCTTCGATCCCTCACCAATGACCAAGCCATAGGGAGAAGTCTGCAAGACGCAGCCTTTGTCCAATCGTGCACAAAGTTGTGCATCTGCTGGCTTCTTCAATACTCGATCTCGCTACCGTCGGGGATCCGATAACTTCTGCACGGAGATAATGCGACATGGAGTGCAGGAAAAAAAAGTGCCGTATTTTAAACTGATTGTCGTCATGACTTCGCTGAAAATGGTTGCTAGTTGGTATTCAATCCACAGAAAAGAAAATGCACGTGCACTTAAGGAAGAAAAACAACCAAAAGACCAAAGGCGAGTGGAGGGAGAGTAGTAGTGAACGGAGCAGGGCCCCGTCTGAGTAGCGCATCGAGGCGGAAGAGAAATGGAGGCGTCACTTGCGTTGGGCAGGTGGTTCCTGTCTCTGACGATTCGTCTTACGCGGGCTGCAGTCTCTTCTGGCCTCAATCGACCGATTGTTCTCAAATTTGCATAACCTTACTGGAAGCCACGAGCGTTCGCGTGCTCTGGCCACAACATGCACGCTGTGGTGAACGTCGGTGATATGGAGCTTCTCTCGTCACGATGATTGGCCGAACAGCACATGATGTGTATGTTCCTATGATTATGGCATAGTAAAAAGTTAGATCGGTATTAAACCAGAAGTTTTTCGCGAGACTTTTTGTTAACGTCACAAACTTCAGGTCGTTTATTTGAATATTAGCAATTAGCTCGTGGGGTTACGCTATACTTTATCTAACCTCTACGAATCTCCTCCCTGCCTTTCCTTCTTCTCCTCCTGCTCCTACGACTCTGAAGAGGAGCAATACGCGATTGCAACCACTCTTATTTAATACAGGCCATAAGTTGTCAATTTCAACAGGAGAGCGAAAACATGAGAATGTAGGAAGAATGGGATCTTGTTCAGTAGCCTTTCGTGCGTTGTACTTCTGCTTTGGTGAATAACAACAAAAGGGTGATGCAGACCTTGTATAAAATAGGCACCTTTCTCTCCAACAAGAGCCAAGAACGGTACTGCAGGAACTTAGTGCAAATGGTGTGGAATGGGACAGTTACTGGCATATCTAGTTGTTAGTGGAGCGGAGTCGTGAGTTTTGAGTGGAGGAGGGGATGGGGTGTTCTTACCCCGCGAAAACGCCTCGCATCATGGGGCTTCGTGCCCAACGCCGAGTGTGCGCAATGGGCAGCGCAAGAGACAGCCCGCCACACTTTCTCTGAGTGCCGTGTTGCCCAGATAATGTAGTGACAGATGTATCGCACGTATTCAGTTCGTGCCGGGGCAGGCGTCCGGCAACCACGTGATTACTTTGGCAGACTAGTATTTATATGTGTCATGTTTTTTTTTTTTTGTGGCGTCGCCGCTGTCTGGCTGAAGCCCGGCGTCAGCTGGCGACGGCTATGTACCCTGCTTTGCGGAGACCGCGTCTCCTCATCTGGCAGTACCTGTTTGACCGACTCGCAGTGAATGTGGAGGCGCGGTTTCTGCGACGGTGGCACACACGCTTCTTTTTTGTGCAGGACGGTGGGCTGGCTATTCCAGCGCTACGGTATTAACCATGCCGAAGCCTCCCACCCCCCTTCTCCGACTATGTTGTTGTGTTTGATGATGTTTATATTTTTTGTGAGGGAATCACCCTGGGAATGTCCCCCCCACCCCACCCCTACCTCGTTGGCCTCGGAAGGGATGATTCTTCTTTGTTGAATACTGGCTTTTTTCAACAGGATGCATTTGTGACATGTGTACTGTGTTAAATATAAGGTCATGGTATCTTTGGGTGACCACCCGCTCTGCATGCATCTGTTGTGCCCTCAGTCATGAGTGTGCATACATCGTTTTGTTTGTTTACACTGTACAATAAACATCCCTTTATGTCTAGTTGTGAGAGACAGGGCCCTTTTCAATATTCTGCACTTACCCGAACAATTTACGTTACGGTATTTCCTACTGAAACTTTCCATATGACGAGTACAATAATCCATAAGCATCCATGTGAATCATACGGAGTCAGTTTAGAACATACAGAGACAATATGGACTGCATAGAAAGCGCATATAGTAAAATACGGCTTCTGTATGACGTCAACCACATTTACAGTAGTCATTTGGAAATTATACAGAAGGCATATGGACGCCATACGGAACACTTTATGGAGAACCATCTTTATTTATTATATGTACTTCATATTGCCGTTATTCCAAATGAGTGGCTCATATAGAACACTTCAGTAAGGTTTATTTCTAAGTAACTGTAGACACGCCCTCCTATATACGTATTTAGAGTGCATATGTGTCTTCATATATTTTTGCGCTTGGCTGTGATTTTTCTTCTGCTGTTTTAGTTGATCCTTTTTTCACTTCGCATCTGTAGGGCCAAGTTTTCCTGTTGTGTTTTGCTTCGCTTAGTGGGATGTATTTTATCGAGTGATTTTTTTGTGCCTATCGAAGCGCTGTGTTGCCTACCGCTTTCAGATTATATATCAGTATTCCTGTGTTTTTCCGCCTTTATAGCAAGAAAGAGATGGCGGCAAAATCAGACGCTAGCCGCCTTTATAAAGTCACAAAATTTGTGGTCAGTGTGGCAAAGTGTATATCGCCTTCAAAAAAGAAATATAAAAAGTTAGAAGAAGGAGAGCTCTAAAACAACCAAATTGCTTTATAGACGGTTGTAAAATTACCTATATAAATCTAGATATGAACACAGAGATTGAAAAATGTGTGAGAGGCGCGTTGACTAAGAATCTCAGTTTATTTCTTTGAATTTTTTGTTCGGATCGATTTACAGGTGCTGATAATTTCAATTATCACAACATCTACTAAAATAATAGTATACGTAGTCAGCAGTCACTCTTTGAAAAAAAAATAATAATTTTACGTGAAATAAATTACAAAAAACTTCCTTTTTTAACGTGAGCTTCGGAGAACTCGGGCAGTGTCGCCGAAGTTTGTAGGAAGGTATAGCAGGCACAAAATGACAAAATCTCATTGAACTGCAGTCACCAAGCCGTAAAGCTTGACCTTTGAGGAAGTCACTTGATAAATACCTTGTAAAGCTCCAATTCAGACTGTGAAAACCACCATGGTAGAGTTATGCCAGTTATTCTCCACAGTCAGGAGTTTTTGAGGGGCAATAAAATCGAGCACGCGTCGACACGTACATACCTGATTAGTGCGTGTATAACTGCGAATGTGCCGCGTAACAGCATAGACTCAGATATAGTTTTCGTAGTAATATAGTGCTGCAAATACTCGGCACCTGACAGGCATAAATAGGCTCCTATAAGACATTGCCTGCGCTTGTGTTACATATACAAGACAAGGTTTTCAGGTAAAAAGACAAAACGATGGTTTAGGTTTATGGTTTGGTTTATGGGGGTTTAACGTCCCAAAGCGACTCAGGCCATGAGAGACGCCGTAGTGAAGGGCTGCGGAAATTTCGACCACCTCGGGTTCTTTAACGTGCACTGACATCGCACAGTACACGGGCCTTTAGAATTTCGCCTCCATCGAAATTCGACCGCCGCGGCCGGGATCGAACCGCGTCTTTCGGGCCAGCAGCCGAGCGCCATAACCACTCAGCCACCGCGGCGGATAAAAGACAAAACGAGTTCCACCGTTACCTCTTTTAGTTTTAATTGTCATTTTTACGCAAACAAGCAATCAAATCACTAAAAGAGTCATTGAACCAGAAAAATTGCCCCTGGTATGTCGCTTTCCTTCTTTCTATCGCTTTCTCTCATTCAAGAATGCACGCGTGTTCACGTATGCGTACATAGCTTGCACGCAGCAACACCACTCTGTAGCGAGGGAACGAATGAAAACAAAAGGTTCTCCATCCCTTCACTATAAATAAAAATAAAAAATAGAACAAAATGAACACTTCAACCTTTCAAATAGACTTTGAAAAACGTAATAATTCGTGAACGAAAACAAGATAAAGTAAAAGATCCACGCGCCCGTCCGCGTTCTACGTCGAATGTGCACACAACCAAACTGAAAGAGCGCGAAGCGGCTAAATTTTTCTTTTTCCTTGTGTTCTTTCCACCTGCCATGTTTTTTTTGTGTGTGTCCGTGCTTGAGGCGGTACGCTTCAGTTCTCAGAGAGCCTTAGTAAACGCCGAAGTTAAATCTTCGCTTCCCGTATACGCATACACGCATACGCACTCTCAAATATGCACGCACACCCGCAAAAAAAAAAGATCTCAAAGCAGGAAGAGAGGGGAGGGGAAGGAATTAAAACGAACCGCATTTTTGACAGTTTCTCGTTACTTTCAATCTTTACCGGTCTTCTGCCTCATTCTTTGAACGCAGAAGCGCGGAAGCGCTGGCTGCACTGGCAAAAGCAAAAGAGTGGCAGTGGCGGCTTCGCTGATCGATCGCACATCAGGAATCGTTCGATGCGGTTAGACGTTGATTGGACTGAGAAGGCCTCGCACGGCGCACGCGTCGAGCGATTACTTGCTTAAAGGCTAATATTCAGCTAGAAAAACAAGGAGTATGGAAATTCAAAGACACACTCAAAGAAAGAAAAAGAGCTCGAACAACTGCGCCACAAAAAGAAACAGCGAGGAGAGGGGAGCGTTTGGAGATAAACTACACAGCACAGCCGCCAAAAAATCGCCTTCACACGAGCGAGCTTGGCTGCTGGCTCGGCGGGTTAACGGTTTTCATTTCCGCTGGCTCTTGTGGGGCGCGCTCTGTTGTTCCGTCACTGATAGGCGGAAGCAAGAGCAGACACGCACACACACTGGTTTGCTTTGCCGAGCATGTAATACTTCTGTTATTAAAAATACAATGGGCGCAGGAAAGAGAGGGAGAACCAGGCTGATGAGTGAGCGAGATGAGCGGCGCCAAAAGCAAGAAGCACCGGGAGACGGGGACTTGAAAGAATAAAGCCTGCGACCAAAGGGAAAGCCATTGGGGAGAATGAGTGAGGGAACAAGCGGGCTCTGAGTGGGGAAGAAGGGGGAGGAGGGGAAGGAGTTTGATAACGGACTTTCAGCCCCTCCTGCTTCCCTTTCCTCTCTCTCTCTCTCCGATACGGTTGCCGCAGAAGTTTCGGAGCTCTAGTGAAAATGATTGATGACTTGAAACTGACCCCTGACCCATTCTTCTCACTAGCCCCTGTTCCACCCACTACAACTGACCTCCGGCTTCCTTCTTTTTAACCAGAGGCGTTCTTGTCTCTTGTTTATTTTCTTGTTGAGGCACTCGTTGTCTGGTGATGTCCTACTTGGGCTGCGTATCACGTGCTTGGCGGGTCTGGTTGCGTGACAAACAAGAATGAACTTCACAGCCCGGCGCACATTGTTGTCGAAGTTGGCAGTGTAGAGAAGAAAAAAAGCTGGCGAGAACTGCAAGGTCAAATCAGCGGCCCAGCTTCTTCTTTTGAGGCTGTCAGTCGGACGCGGTAGCGCCCAATATCAAGAGGTTAGGAAAACGGCTGCATGCCCAAACCATTATTCTTTCCTGTCGTTTCTTTTTTCTCTTTTTTTTTCTGGCTGGTTCAGCCAACTGAAAAAAAAATTGTCTGAGGTGTAGGTTAAACTACATGGACTGCAGTGCAGATTTGATATTTCAGTTGATAAATTAACTTGCATTTATCGACATTTGATGATTGTGGCTGCATACGTAAAAGGATACGAATGCCTGAGGCATCTAACGTGCACTGAAGGTGTTACAGGTGTTGAAAATATGGCACAATAATACAAGAGGAGTCAGATAGGAGCAATTAAAACTCCGCTTTTACCACTGTTACTCTGCTTCAAACGAATAACTGACATTTTAGGTTATTGCAAGACTTATCCCTGATCGCTGCAAGTTCGGAGAGTCATGACGCTTGAGGCGTCTGTTCGGCATGCATGGTGTTGCAGCTTTCCAAGCAGAGCGTTTGCTTCAGAAGCACATGATGCTTTGCAGTGTGGCACTAAATCCGTTAACCGCCATGAATAACAAAAAAAGAGATGTTGTTACGGCCGTAGGCTTGGACAAAGATGATGACGAATCATGGTGCGTGCGTGTGTGCTGGTCGAAGAGGACGAAGTGTACTCCAGTGCAGGCCCTTACTGTATGGCTCCTCTGCTGTCTCTTTCTGTGTATATTTATCCCCTTCTGTAAATATATATTTCTACCCGTTACAATATTGGTGGAGGTGCTGGTGGAAATATATACATGTTCCTCTCTCCAGACCACTGAGAACTTGCAAACTTTCATGTGCATGTTTCACGGACCATTTTTTTAAAAGAAACGCAGTTCTGCTAAAGCCTTGTCACATTCAGATGTGTGGTTAGTCGCCGCGGTGGCTCAGTGGTAATGGCGCTCGGCATCGGACCCGAAAAACGCGGGTTCTATCCCGACAGCGGCGGTCGAATTTCGATGGAGGTGAAACCCTAGATGCCCGTGTACTGTGCGATGTCAGTGCACGTTAAAAAAGCCCAGGTGGCCGAAATTTCCAGAGACTTTAAGTACGTCGTCCCTCATAGCCCGAGTAGTTTTGGGACATTAAACCCCATAAACCAAACCAATTCTGATGTGGAGCGCAACCATTTCCTTGCGTAGAGTCATTTGCCCTTTATATCAGCTATGTCCTGTCTAGTCGTAGGCAAGCAAGCTTCTCATAGTGAAAGTTTTTAACTGTAATTGATATTCACGTGCTTTTCCATACTATTCATTCTTCTCGGCTCTTCCAACTCTTTCTACACTTTTATTGTTTAGAAAGCCACTAGTGTCTGAAACTTTGGAAATGGTCACCTACTTATTTTAATTCTAGATAAGCTGGCACATAAAAAAATGCTTAATCGAACATGCAGTTTTAATGTGTTCTTATTTATTACTTTGAGATGGAATTTTATGAGTTACAAACTCTGCCGTCCTTGTTTTCGGTGTAATGTGTCGCGCTCAGAAACTGCCGTGTCGCGTCCCATTGGCAGCCAATAAGAGAGTTGTCTGATGGGATATGGTCACGTGATGTAGCTTACGTGTGTCATGTGACCCCTGATATGAACGTTCTCATTGAATGGAAGTCGCGGTTCGGTACAGAGCTTCTAGTGTATTGTCGGAAGGAAAACTGCCTCCGTTGCACTTCATCCAGCAAGTGCATGCGAGAAAGATGAGGTTTCGTGTTTGGCTTGGCTACGGTCGGGCCGAAAACGTGCATTCAATCGCAGCAATAAAATTTCTCCATGGGCTAACCGCGAAGCAATGCTTTGCAAATTTTTGTTACCAACATAGTACCGAACAGTAGCTCATGCAAATTTTATTGAACAAGAATAAACGGTTAATGAGGATTGATTTCTCACAGGTGTGGAGAACATCGCGGCTGCGATAACTAGATTTAGCCATAATTCCACAGCAGAATCCAAATTTCCCGCCCAACCTTAACCAAGCCAAATTCGAAACCTCGTCTTCCCAGCATGTCCTAGATGGACGAAGTGCTCTTTAAGAAACTCGTACAGGCGGGGGCGCCACTTTTATTGCCAGGTAAATTTGGGAAACTCTGTGGCGGTTCGATACAACAATCGGCATCTCATTTTGAAGTGAGGCAAACGCGAAAAAAACTTTTTTAACTAAGACGAACGCATTCTTCTTCATCGAGACGCCAGCAAACAACATGAGACAAAAGCGAAAAAAAAAATTTTTTTTGCTAAGACTAACGCATTCTTCTTCGTCGACATGCCAACAAGCAATGCTCTTTTTAACAGACTTCTCTAGAGAGGTAACAAAAACAAAAATAAATCAGCAAACGAATGGGCAGCATATTAACGACAACGATACGTGCCTTCTGCGACCAGGGCGAAAATGCCACGTCGGCGACCGCGAGGTAAATGGCCAGTCCCGTATTACTCGCCGCAACGGCTCCGACAATGCATGCAAGCCAACGCGCGCTCGCGGAAGCTTTTCACGCCACACCGCGCGCAATATAAGGCCCGGTCGATATGGCACCGCGAACTGGACGAAAAACGCTTACTTCCGCACGAAACAAAGCAAGGCGTGAATGCGCCGATAGCATCAAAGGTGCAACGAAGGTCGGAGCAGCCCCCTCCCTCCCTCCCCCTCCCCGGCACTGCCTCCTCCTCTCCAAACCCCGCATGACACGTATCTGGGATCAAGACAAGTGAGAGAACAGTGGGCCAATTAGCCGCGATTCAGCGGGCGCGATAAGGGAGCGACAGCAAAAGAGAGAAAGAAAGAGAACAAGAAAGAAAACGAAGCTATATTTCGTCGTCGATTGCGGCCAAGCGGCGCAATATCCTGCTGCCCAGATTAATCCCTTTCGAGCACTCGCAGGCGCACGCGAGAGCCCAGTTGGCAGTTGAGCGCGACGCGGAAAGCGGCTCGGAGATTGCGCGCATAAATTAACAGCGCGTATCTTATGCGCACCTGTCCCCCTGTTCACATTCTTTTTCAGTCATGCCGGTAGAGTGCGTCCGAAAGCTCGCCATGACTTAGAGAAATTCGTCAAAAACGAAGGAACGCAGAAAAGCCGGAAGCCTACCAAAACAATGCCGGGTGGTAAACAATAGTAACAAAAGAAAAGGAGTAGAGCTGCGCTCGTTTGTAGAAGGTCTCTGTTGAGTCTAATCGGGTACTGTGCACAGATGAGGACACAACACGATCGAACAAAGCTCTACGTATAGTTCAGCTGAGTTACAGCACTGATTGAAAGTCTAGCTCGGAAGTACACAGGGTGTTGTCAAGTTTAATGTGTCCTTTCAAACGTCACCTAAGGCAGCGCTGGTTGCAAGTATTTTGCGCTTGTATTAAGGGCGCACGAGAGTAATTTTTTTAAAGGCCGAGCCCATTATTTTAAACAACTGTAAGGAGCCTGAGGACGCATAGTGCTTTAACGTTGTGGAAAGGAGTATATTTTCAGAAAGCCGCTCCACCGGTTAGCCGACTCACACAAATCAAAACTAATTTCTTGCGAGGGCTACTGCACCCATTATAAAACACCAACCGGAAAGCTATTTAATTGAATCCTATTACGAAAACTTTGTCAATAGGCTCTTTTAAGGGAGAAAAAAGAAACATCGTTCTTGCAAAAGTGTTATTAATAAGGTGCTGACGTAAGAGTGGCAGGAGTTTAAGAACATCGCGGGAAACGTGTTAGACGTATCCATCGGCAGTGAATTCAAATTTTCTGACAGAGAAAGAGAGAGTAAAAGTTTATTTTTATGGTATATAATGTTTATCTTTTATTTATTCCTTTAACGCAGTTCTGAATTCTTGGCTTTCACATACAAGTGAAGGAGTGATAGGGCTGACAGCGGTAGGAGGAATAAAATTGTCAGTTTTCTGCGACGGCCAATCTGAAAGCAACAGTTGTTATTTCCCGATGCCCAAATAATTTAGCAATCGACAAATAGAAAACGCCCATTTGCGTTATAAGAACCGTTGGCAGATAGATAAGATAAAGCAAAGATTTATTAGACAAATGTAGCAGACGCAGTTGTTGTAAAAGAGAGTTTAATGATATGAAATGTCACACCGCTAGAAGATGCAATATACAATCTAGGGTTTCAAAAGCACTGAAGTCTCGCACAATGCTAGATTTTTCAGCAAATGACCAAATAAAGAGGCTTGATCTTACACTAAAAGTGATGTCTGTATTATTTAAGCGATACATTTTGCTATGGTATCTGGTGCGGTATGTAGGGTTTGGCGTCTGAGAGCAACACATGGGTTGGGAGAGCTTCCCTAGTGAAGAGCTTCGGATTGATTTCGACCCACTGGGATTCGTTATAGTGCAGTGGCATCGAACAGTGCACAGGCGTCTCGCGTCTTGCCTCCGTCAAAACGTGGCTGCCTCGGTAGGAATTGAGTTTGCGCCCTCGGTCTCAGCACTCGAGGGCGCCTACATCTGAGCCACCGTTGCTGGTAAAGATTTTTTGGTTTCATGTAGTGGAGCACAGAGAAGAAAAACGCTATGGTGGTTCAATGGCTATGACATTCGGCTGTGGAGCCAAATAACGTGGGATCGGCTCACGGCCGCGAGAGCAGCATTTCGATGAATGCGAGATGCAAAATCGCCTGTTTGCGTTGCGTTGTAAATACACGGTAAAAAACCCCAGATACTCGAAATTCATTCAAAGACCTTCATACAGCGGCTGTCATAGGCTAGCCCATGCTCAGCTTTAGGATCCTAAATCCCGATAACAGCGCCAAATCAAATCAAAACAAATGAAATACTTCAGATTCTTTCTAAGAAGAAGAGAAGACAAATACCGCGAATAGGATAAAGCAATAACAATAAAGAGGAGCATACAAACATGCAAATGACCTGTTTTGCTCTTGCACGACTTTGACATGTAGCGCACGCCTAACTTTCAAGCAAATGAACGTAAAATACTGTAGAAAGCATTTAATTAGTTTTTTTTTTACAAAATAGCACTTGACTGGAAAAATGGCAGAATTTTTTGGCTGTTGGTAAAGACAAAATGCGAGAATCGTGACGTCATCCATAACAGGGAATCGCTGCGGCACTGCCCTTTGTTGAAGGCGGTGAAGTATACGATTACGGTTTTCAACAAACAGAAGAATCAGACCATCAACCCGGCTCGGTTTACGGAGTGCAGTTAAAGCCGAAATGAGAGACAGTTTCGCAAAAGTCGGTTATGAAGAGCTTTGATATGGATGCCTAATTCCATGACTAGCTCTGCAGTATTACATCTTGTTAAATTACATTCGATGTGTCATTTCGAAACCCTGAATCTCATTGTTTCCATTCACCTTACGGCTTCTGCAAAAACTCGACGCAGCAGCTTACTCACTTCAGCGAAGTGTACACGAGGCTTAGGAATACATATTCCGTTCGCGCGAAATATGCTATATATTATGCAAGCGGTACTCGCTGAATACACATCGGTCAGACACCCGACATACGCTTGAGCACAACCCTCCAAATGTTCGCGGTAATGAGATCTGACTACAACGCCAAACCTTCTGCTCGAAAGAAGATTATGCCGCTGCCTTTATTTGAAAATGCTGACTTTTCCGGTTTTCGAAACCCAGCGAAATGTCCGCTACGCGGGAATCAAGTGCTGCTCTCTCATGCAGATTAGGTTAGAGAGATTATATTAAATTATGTATGCGATGGAAAGAAGATTTTTGGGCCTGCCATGCAAGTAGTTTATTGATATATGCAATGATCGGAAATAAATGAAGGAAGGAAAGTTTAGAGATTTGACGTAGCCAAGCCCATCTGTAGAGGAGGCTCAGCTGTGGCTTACAAAAGTTATTTTTTCCAGAATTAAAATGTCCTTTGTCCTCTTTGTATTTGAGCTTTAGCCTTCACATTTTTGTCAGGAAAACAGATCAGGGATTTGGCTACCAGCTTTCTTTTTTTTAACAGTCTCCTCTTAATTCCTCTGAGTAGGCTACATTACGCATTCTTTTTTTTTCCTATTTATTATGATACGCTGAGTCACCATTACTTTGTTTTGTGTTTTCGTTTTTTCGTCCAAAATGGCTAGCTTATTCTGTTGTGCACAGGCTGCTCTTGGTTCATTCGTTTCTTCATCTTTGACTCGAATTCTAATTCAGTTAATTCATTGTAACGCTGCGGGCTACAGCGTGACGCACATGTTGTTATTAGGTTGCTCTCGTTGGTAACCGGCGTCGAAAATGACCGAAGAGCTTGCACTCTTAGTGAAAAAAAAAACGGCGTGTGTTTTTGCTGTCAAACCGCAGGCACAAATAAGCTGCTAGCTGCTATGAAATCAGTCTGATAATGTCTAAGACCTTCCAAAACGTCTTCTAGAGCAAACGGTACCATGAAATGCATTTCGTAAAAATTACGCGTTATTCACCTTATTCTAGGACTGCTCATAGACGGTGGTAGGTGCACTCGAATCTCGAATCCTCCGCCATCAGCCTATTTCGTATTCTTAGATTTTCATAGCCAGCGACAAAGCCGTCAGCTACCTTCATCGCTTTTGTTGTCAGGCGAGCCTCGTCTACAGCGCCGGCTTGCGAAAAGCACTTGCTCTTGAGCGGAATCCTTCCAGCGCTGGTAACGCGCGTTATATACATTTGCTTTAAATGCCGCTGTAATCAGTCGCTTCTCTGATCGTTCTGACAACATGCTTAACGCTTTCCATTGCATTCATACGGTCTTTTTTCCTGTTTGAGGCGTTGTAACGCCTTGAAGAAATGTGCACGGGCTGGTTATCTAATGGTCGTTACGGGTAACGGCCTGGATTCCAAGTTAGGTGGGCGGATAATAGGAAATTAGCAAGGATATGGTGGCCGCTGCTTGCACAGTACAAGGTTAATTGGAAGAGATATGAGAGAGGCTCTTGTCCACCAGTGGGCGTAGTCAGGCTGGTGATGGTGATCATGATAATGAGTGCCTAATCGCTCTTCAGGAGCTCTCACCACTGTGGCTTAGTGGTGAGGGCACTCGGCTGTTGAACCAGAGGGCGCGGGATCGAGAGGACGCGGGTTTACGTTCCGAACGTGCCTAAATGAGAGACACCAGCGTGCTGTGCGATGTCAGTGCACGGTAAAGGATCCCACGTAATCCAATTAATCTGGAACCCACCACTAGGACTCTAATCTCCTTCCTGTTCCACTCTCTTCTTCATACCTTCCCTCACGATGTGTTTGAGCTGTGCACTGAGAAGTGAGGCACTTTCTGAGGCGGTCCTTTCCTCAAAATACATTTTTCTCTCAGCGGCCTACGCGATCATTTGCGGTAAAGTGCAATAAAAAACAGTGATGTGAAAAACGCGCTTCATTTGTGGGCAAAAAAGAAGGATTCGGTTTAGCCACCTTTAACACGCATATACGACGGAACCTGAAGCTGTCATATGAAAACCTAAGAGATTATGGTAATGGGAAATATCAGGCAGTGCTGTCAATGAGTGCGTTGCTTTATCAGCCTTGAATGCCTTGGGCTACGAATGACCTATGCAACAGTTTGGTGCTTTCTTTACCTGCTGGGCCATAAAAGATGGAACAAATCTAATTTGGCCGATAAATAAACAGTTCTTTTTTTTCCTTCTCACTTAGCGCCGTTATCGAATTTTCTTCATAACCTAGCAGAGAAAATGCAAGAATAATAAATTGGCATTGCTTTTCGGACTTCCGTCTTCGTATCTATTTCGTCTGTCCTGATTTATCACCTGCGAGTTTTGTATCTGCAGGAGGGGCCTGTAATAAAGATTCTAATGAGCGGGTCAGATATAACTCAGTAGGGGGAGGAGGGAACAATAAAAAAGGGAGACAAATCGGCTGATGCAGCAACCCACTCATCAACGTGTCGTCCGCGAAGGCCTCTGGTCCGCACAACAAAGGAGGCTTGCTTACGGGGCGGACGCACAAAGGGGAAGGGGGGGGGGGGTACCCTGAGACAAAACAATCGGCCTCGATCGGCTGCCAGCAGTCGTCGTCGCCTTTTGTGCCAGCCAGCCGATATATATACTGTACTGTGGGCAGCGTGAAAGCGACGCGCACAAAATGAGAATGGACCCTCCTGCTTTTCGCCTTCCCACTGCTACCCCTCGCCTTAACACCGCTTATTTCACGTCTCAGTCAGGACCAAAGCACGCAACTTGACGTGCAAGACACCGTGGCACCGACATGGTAGCTAGAAAAAGGTGTTGCGTGGTGGGGTGGGTGGTAGAAGAAGGGGCAACTGCATGCAACCTGTCTTCGGACCGCGACCAGCAAGCAGCCAACGAGACCCGACTGCCCAAAGAGACGCGTACGCGCCAAAGACGCCTTCCAGGCACACCGGGGAGACGACACGTCTCACGGTGTCGCCACGGGAGGTGAGAAGGCGGGCTGGCTGACTGCACCCGACGCGTGATCATCATTCGAAACGTCAAGCCCACCGCGCAACGTTAGCCGATCGCAGGCATGTCAGCCAGCCTGCCCGCCCGGCTGCGCTTTTCTCCCCCTTCTTTTCTCTGGCGCTACGAAATACTTATCGAGGGTAAATAAGCCATCTTTTAGTATTAAAGGCCTAATCCTGCTGACGCCGAGCTTGATGGATGGCAATAGGCTCGCGGCGACGCTGACGCAGGGGTCCTCGCCGGCGTCGTCGCCTTCGTTGGCAGTGACGGCGCGCTGCGTAGGCACGCGCGACGCCGGGCGCCGCCGACGGCGCCATCGCTGAGGAGAAGCAGGGGAGAAAAAGAATAGGGATGGAGTCAGAGGAGGGAAGGAATCTTGGGCGTTCTCCATTCTCGCGCCTCCACGCGCGGAACTGGGCGGCGCGGGAGTGTGCGGGGGGTGCTGCCGCGGATAATTGGTATTAACGAGAGTTCCTGCCGCGCCGGAGACAAGGGAGCGCGACGTGCAGCGCAGCATACAGCGCTGCGAACGGGGAAGAAAAGCTAAGCGCAGCGCCTTCTGGCCGGCCCTGTAATGGCCGTGGCGGTGGTGCGTGGGGTGTCAAATAGACGGCGGGTCTCCTGCATCGGAACTTGACGCCCGATGAATATGCCTTGGAAAAGGGGGAAAAAAGAGAAAAGAGAGGTCTGCTAAACGAAGCGGCGCGCCGCAATATTGCGGGTGCCGGCCATTTAAGTGGGTATCGCCGACAGCCAGCTCCCAGTCCTGCCCGTATGCGGAAGACGTTTTTTGTTTTTTCCTCCGCCATATATATTCTCCCCGAAGCGGCAGCCGTGCGCCTCCGCCCAACTATAAACCCGTCGCGTTAATTGTGTGAAGCTCTTTGTGTTGTTCCTGGAACGCGAGCGGCTCGTTTGGTGCCCAGCTCCTGCCGCGGCGCAGGCGGAGAACGGCACGGCAGTTTTGAAGTTGGGCGTTAGCCTCGCTGCTTTGGAAGAGGCGCTGTGTGTGCGGAGTCATTAAGTTCCCTGGATCGCCTGATTTGAAACTTAGTTCGTGAAGAGAAGGAAGAGAGCAGCAAAAAAGAAAGAGGGAAATACTGGAAAAGGGCATAATTGATAAACAATTCATGTTGCTAAGCGATGGCGTGAAGTGCTTCGGTGTATAAATCGCACCTCTGGACTGCGGTGTAAGATGACACGGGAAACACTGGATAATTTCGTCCATTTAGTTCTTTTAAGCTGTGTTTTCGTTGCGAATGCCCCGCTGGACTATCGCTTAAGCATGAATTTTTCGCATCTAATGCCTTATTTCACCTCATGACGCCCAGCAAGCAAGTTACAGGCTCAACTCGCATACTTCCTTATTCCTCAATAAAACAAAAAGTGCGGGACTAAGCGCAACTGCTCCTATATCTGGTGACACAAGAGTTAAGAAAACTGATCCGAGAGGAGTTTTGGATGGACATCAACCGCTCTGGAATGAAAGGCTCCGAAACAAACAAAAAAGGCAAAGGTTTGGTAAAACATGTTAAACGAGTACTTACTATAAACATCATTGATCTTATGAAACGCTTTTCGTTTATTGTAATTTCTGTGCGAAGTCGAGTAGCGGGCATGTGACGTAAGTCGGGCAGAGCGCCGTTGTTCTTGCCTTTTATAGAAGCAATTCTATCGCTGTTAGGATAGGCGACGGCGTTTACGACGTGCTGAATTCGCTATTTCGGTCGGCCCGACAACGTATACTCTGAATGAAGGAAATTTCGGTGGTTAACCGGAATCTGTGCCGTTAAATCCTGGGCCCCCCACGGTGGATCAGTGGCTTTGGCGTTTAGCTGCGGATTCGAGGTCGGGGGTTCGAAATCCAGTTGTGGCGGCAGCATTTCAATGGAGGTGAATTACGAAAACCCGTGTGCTGTGCGATGTCATCGTACGTTAAAGAACCCCGATTGGTGTAACTGATCCGGAGCCCTCCACTGTGACGACCGACATGGCTCATGCATGTGTCGTTTTGGGACATTAAACCCCACAATTCTCAACACCATGTAAATTCCTGCATGTGAAGATACGCCTTTATCAATGTTACATTGACTCTCTTTGTGCCTTTATTTGCTGCGTCTGCCTGTTTTTCTACTTAATAAAATGTTTTACGGTGAAAACAAAGGCGCAGTAGCTCATTTCCCTCTTGGTGGACACGTGAGCCACGCCGTGAGGTGAAACGAATGAAGAAGGGATGGAAGAAGGGAGTCATAAAGAGGCGCCGTAGATAAGAACTGCGTATTATTATCGACATTTAACGTTTGTCTGGCGTCCGCTGACGGCACACAGCACGCGGTTTTCTTTGCATTTCATCTACACCAAAATGCCGGCGATCTTTTCCTTCCTTTTTACTATTATTTTAATAACAAGTCACTACCACCACCACCATGCCGCCGCTGTGATTTTTTACCTCTTTTTAAAATGATATATAAGGCATACTGTTTTTCGCTGTTACAGGCATAGTGTCTAAAAACTCCCTCTCGTTTCTCCAGCGCCTCCTTTCAGCAGCGTTGCGCGGAATTTTCTCGTTTTTTCGCGTGCACGCGAGACGAGTGTGTCTGCCTACGTACTGAGGCAAGGACGGGGCATCATCTGGAACCGTGAGAAAAAGGAGCAAGCAGCACCGGACGCGCTCTTGTTACCAAGGAACCTTGCAAGCGGAACGCGCAGCAGTAAGAACAATTATGCAGATTTCTCTAAATTGCGCGTCGCATTTAGACGACGCATGGGCAAAGGCACGCGAGATGTGCGCGAGCGCGCGCACGCGGAATGATATGCAAAGCTCGAACCATTAACTCTCTCTGATTCTGGGATTGCGACGACCCTTCCCTCTCCTCTTGTTACTCTTCCTCTTGGGCCGCCTTCTCTCCGCCGGAGCCTCATTTGGGACGCAAACGCTCACATGCGGGGCGGAATGGCAGACACTTCGCCGGGCCTAAAGAGATGGCCACATCGGCGATCAATTTTAACTTTACAGCCCAGATGGCTCGGGAAGTGCGCGTCTGTCAAGATCGGCGGCCAACTTGGCGTGATCGGCAGTTTACCGAGAGGGAAAGCTGGTGCGGAGAGAGGGATACTAAACGGAAGGCGATCTCAATTCGTCTCCATCAGAGACGATCGTCTGTCGTGATACCGCGTCCGCATTTTACTTTTATTCAGTGCGACGGACAGCATTGGTAGGAAGTTAACGTATAACTTGATCTCGCATCTGTATGCTGTGCTGTACGCGGCTGTTGGCGAGTGTATAGTGGGCTGCGTACTTGTTTAATTGCCCCCCCCCCCCCACCCCCACGGATTTTTAATTTTGTCGTCAGAAAAAGAAAGAGAGGCATTCAGTTGTCTGGCAGTGGTATTGTAGAAATTCATCGAGGGGAAAAGCAAAAGGAGAGATTGTGTTCTGCGATGCAAAGTTTAATTAATTCGAAGCCCTCCAATACGTCGTCCCTCATAGCTCATGTGTCGCGGCGTGACGTAGAGCTCCGCCATTTACAATTTTAGTTACAAATTTTAGAGGCCGGTCAGTATTCCCTTCGTGTGCCGCATTGCCAGGGCATTAAGGCGGATAAGCTATTGCATGCATGGACTTCTAGTGTGTTGCGAAAGGCACATCTAAATTTTTTGGGACGGGTTTTTGGAAGATACTGCAACACGAGATCATCTCTGCCTTCCGTCTACCTCCTCATCTCTCTTGCTGCACGAGATATTCGCACCAACTCTTCAAAAGAGGAAGGAATTCTCGGGTGTGTTTTCTCATTGGCTGTCTGTTTCAGCAACTGCACAGCTTAAAAAAAAGCAGCGAGAATTGCATGTTACCGTTGCTTTTAATTAATACAGAATTTGTTTTTTTTTGCAAACGAGGTTGTAGACGGTGCAGATGAGGAGATTGAAAGCAGGCACTCTGGCTATGTTTTCTTACTTTTTTCGGTAAGTTTTGCTTTAAAGTTATTATCAGTAAGTCTTGCATAAAAATGAGTCAAAATACAGGAACATAACAACCGCGGTTACTCTTGCACGTTCTTTCATCATACGTTGAAAACCCTGAGGTGACAACTCGCATCTGACCTTTAAGGCCGAAAAATAGCATTATGTCGCTTTCTAGACGTCAGGGAATGGCACGTGTAGAAGACTGTAAAGCGAGAATAGGAAAGACATAAGCATAAAAGAAAATCTGTGTCACCCGCCACCCAATTTAACTAGTTTCCAAGATTCTTTTCTGATTTTTGGATTATAAAAATTTTCTTTCCAACACATTCCAACAAAAAAAATAGTTTTATTTGTTTTACGTGTGGCCTGTGATTGTATGTACATGTTCACTTTTTTCTCGCGTAAGACCATTGCTGTAAAAGAATGCTGAGCATGCGACAATCCGCGGCTCACATTTGCTGCGCGCGAACCAGAGGAGCATACAATTCACTTTCGCTCTGACACCGACAGCGGTGACACTCTTTGTGCAGACCGAAGCGGGGAATGAAGAGGACGAGTCAGCGGGGCAGCAGTGACGGGTCAAAGCCAAACAAGAAAAAGTCACAGCGCTGCAAAATACACACGCGGGGCGTTGATAAGGGCGCGAGTGCAACCACGTGGGCGTGGGCGGGGCAGAGGGTTTGGGGATGCGGATGTAGACGGGGATGGAAGATGAGAGAGAGATGGGCTGAGAAGAGATGCGGCCGCTATAAAGGAGGTGTGCTGAAGCGAATCTGTTCGACGCAAACCCCTCTCCCACTGCAGGCACGTCACACAAGAAAATAGACATAACAAGAAAATAGACAGAAGAAGGAATAAAAGAAGAAGAAGAAAAGATAGAGAGGACGGGTTAAAGCGGTGTAACTGAGGCAGGGACAGGAAACCGTACCGGAAGCGATATATCACGCGTCTCGAAAAAAGCCGGGCATTAATCTGGCGGCCAAAGGCTTTCCCCTCGGCCATGATTGAGAGGCTGCTAAGAGGACGCCATGTTAGCACCCTGGCATCGCGCGTACGCTTTCGCTGCTGCACCGGTGGCTGACGCGGACGCCGCTGCTGTAGCCCGGCTCTTAGTTTGCTTGTCTTTGTAGTGTATACACAACATACTGGCAGTTGGAGGCTCAGAGGGCTAAGCAGAGGAGAGCGTTCCGGACGTTTATCACACTCCATGTTTCCTGAAAGTCTCTCTCTGGTCTTGAGTTGCTGCAGATAACTTTTTCGCGAGTTTTTCTTCGCACCTTCTTATCGACTGTCTTAAGAGCGTTAGCTCTTACTCATCACGTTTCTCAGTTTCTTGGTGTCTGCTACCGTCTGCATTCGGCGTTAAATGTTCGAAGTGCTAGGAATTCAAGATGGTAGCCCCAATAGTAAGTCGATATAGCAACAAAATTGGTGATTGATTGGTGACTTCACTTATAAATCCAAGATGTCGAATCCTTATTTCCACTGGTGTACCTCACTTTAATCTCATCCATATCAATTATTGTAAACCAAATAGCTAACGCTCGTTACTTCAACGTCTTCTAGACGGTGGCGGCATCTTTATTGCGCAATTTATTTTTGGATCTTTGCTTCTGTTAAATTAGTGTCTCTCTCTCAATTATTTCTGTTAGAAAGCTTCAACCTCTTGTGCTGTCACATGCGTGTCGCTACCTGTGTGCGTGCGTGTGCGTGCGTGCGTGCGTGTGTGTGTGTGTGTGGTGCGTGTGTGTGTGTGTGTGTGTGTGTGTGTGTGTGTGTGTGTGTGTGTGTGTGTGTGTGTGTGTGTGTGTGTGTGTGTGTGTGTGTGTGTGTGTGTGTGTGTGTGTGTGTGTGTGTGTTTGTGTGTGAGAGAGAGAGGGGGGCTACTGTTCGTGTTTCTCGTGCTGCTGTTGCTGTTGCTTCTACTACGCGTTCCTATATTATAATGCCGAGAACCCTGGTTCGCTTGTGTGTCGATGCGGCTCGAACCCTATTGTACGGCGCTTTGGTGACCCACGTCGGTCGGAAAGAGGTAGGTGCGGAGCCTTCCGACGACCCAGACGGATTAGGGATCGAGCATTATGTCTTTTGATCAGTATCACCCCAGAAAACAATGCCATCGTCGCCGCTACGATCATCAGTAGTATTCCCCCAACCGCCATCATCATTTTCTTCATCCTTTCTTTTTTTTTTTTTAGAGCCGCCGCGGTGGCCAAGTGGTTATGGCGCTCGGCTGCTGGCCCGAAAGAAGCGGGTTCGATCCCGGCCGAGGCGGTCGAATTTCGATGGAGGCGAAATTCTAGAGGCCCGTGTACTGTGCGATGTCAGTGCACGTTAAAGAACCCCAGGTGGTCGAAATTCCCGGAGCCCTTCACTACGGCATCCCTCATAGCCTCAGTCGCTTTGCGATGTTAAACACCCATAAACCGTAAACCAATCTTCATCCTTTTCATCATCATCATCATGACAAGAAGCAGCAGCACCTCTCAAGTTCACTGCAGTGTGCGAATACTTGTCGAAAATTGATACCCACTTTGCTGCTACACTCGCAACCACTATCCGAGATAACTTCCTAACGATAGTGAATCCATATACAACGGTTCCACACTTAAGCCATAAAAAAAACACAGAGAAAGAATGTGCACTTGAAAATTGCCTTCACTATGCGTGAACGAAATGACATAACAGTTTCTATTATGAAGATACCAAAATTTCATCACTGAACACCATTTACATTTTCTACGGACATGCGTGGCGCGCGTCGTTGATCGTTCTTGGGCTCCTTCAAATACCGCGCGTCTCATTATCTATGCCAGAGACCCACATTCATATCCTGAGACAGCAAGCGGAAGCGTCAAGGCGCGGGTTTTCTCGCTGTAACACATTGCAATGCTTTTGCTCTGACGGACACGTATCTAGCAGTGGTGACAGATGGGAGGCGACGAATTTGCTTCGCAGAGTATGACAGCTACTGCGTCTGTGAGGATCTCTTTCTTGTCACGAGCACGAGAAAGCAAACAAAAATGGATCAGGGCATGAAAACAGACGCACGTATGTGTCACTACAGTGCAGAAACGTTTCCATATACAGCGACTGTGTCTCGTTTATTTTGGTTCGCGGTCGCCGACCTAGCTGGAGCGGCGCCAGATGCTCTTCTGCTGGGTCATCGAGCGACGAGCCGGTCGCTTGAACGCCTTTAGTCGCAGTACTAAGACGACCGCAGTCATGACGTTCTAGCAGCTTTGTCAGGGTTAGGAACCTTCAGTTAGTTTCGGTTTCGACTGCTTCAGTGCACCTCGATTGTGTCTGGAGGAGAAGGCATGTTTGAACAATAACAATTCCTGCACACGTAGCATACGGGTTTCTTTTAAGGCTCATAATAATTCAACAAAACGAGCATCAGTATTTTAAAGTATTACGTTTTCACTTTTTCCTTTACACTTATCCTCCACGGACGCACAGTTTCCTTGCATTTTGGACGTTGAGAGGAGGGTGCGCATGCGCATGCATTTGCTGCTGCTGCTATCGTCGGTATAGGTAACAGAGTGTCAGCGGCGTGGCTTTCTTAGCGCACTCGGTAGTTTCGCTGTGCAAGGTATGTACTTCTCCTACTGAGATTTCCACTTAACTACGTTGGGAGCGTACCTGCACCTCGACCCTTGGCTCAGAGACGATCTCACGCGTCACGTGCTACAGTGTGGTGCCTGAACACTGGAACCAACAGCTGTGCCAAGTTCTTCCGATTCTCACCTGACGGAAGGTAAGCCAGCAGTGGCATGCGATATCGTGTTCTTTGATGCGAATTTTGACGTATACAAAGCGAGAAAAGGGCGTAACCGTCTCGTTATGTGAAGCAGCCCGTTTTAGTTAACTTAACGGTAATAAAATTTCGTGTGTGCTATTTTCATCAACCATTCGGGATAGAAAAGATGCGTACAAGCGTGCTTATAGCAGTGACAAGCACTTAAATGCGGTATGTAGGCGTAAGTACAATTTTCGAGGCAGCCTGTGGTCCTGCTACATACCTCACAAGATCTGCGACCTTGCAGCATATTTCGACTCGCAGTCAAATTATGTTCATACGCTCCGTTTATGTTTTTCATGTGCCAGGTGTGTACATCACTTTTGGTAATGCATGACTGATGAGTATAAGTAACGAATTTTTTCTGATCACTCGTACTAAGCACATCTTATTAAATAATAATTCTGGTGGGCGGTTAAAAGTGTAGTTTTTGGATACATTTTTTTTTGGGGGGGGGGGGGGGGGAAGGAAGCTTGTAGGTTTTATGGTACTACGCTTGACGTCGACCGCGTGGGGGGTTATCCGGAAAAAGCGACAATTTAGGTTTTTTTTCAACTGTTTCACGCTGTCACGAGGTGTTACGATACAAGCAGAGATAAACAACCTTACAAAACTCATCGTTCAGTGGGTGCTTTCGGCCACAAAAGCACAAAAGCAAAAATACGACTTGGCGACGGCGACAGCTATGTCCAAACCTGACGCTACAATCCTCGCTGCTTTCAGCTGTGCTTCATTTTAACGTGATTCAGAAATATCAGATAAGCGAACAGACCGGAACATCTTAGAGCGGCCAGCGCGTCAGCCCAGTCCATCGCAAACGCCAAAGGCGTGTATGATCAAGAGAATAAATTTGCGTTTTTTTTTAAGAAGCGCCTTGCGGCGACCGAACAGTGATAAAGCCATCAGCTGTTGTCAGCCATAAAACTGTCGACCCAACTTTTAACACCAGGATTACGCAGAATTCGCTTTGTCCTTTATGCGCTTCTTGTGTCCATTCTGGGCTACGAAAGTGCGGAGCGGGTGAAATATTGGGCTAATATCAGGCGACGTCCCCAGCTTTTGCTCGTATGCCCGAGGGAAACAGTGCCTTCGTGAAAGTGACGAGAGCTAGAGAAAGAGAGAGACAGTGGAGAAAGAGAAAGCGAATATGAAAGAAACGCATAGCGGTAGAAGATGTGGCGGCTGCAGCGTACAGCGAATCCATCTGGTTGCGCACATGTGCATCGGGACCCTTTTACGTGGGCCCAACGTGTCCGGCCAGTCGGTTGCCACACGGACGACGCATTAGGGGCATAGTGCTGGACAGAGTCACGTCGGCTGTTTTCTTCAGTAGCCTACATGCGCCTCCGTGATTGAGCCACCGCTTCTTTTCATGTCTGCGTTTGTTGATTGACTCGACAGATTGGCCATCCCTGATTGAGCAGAGAGAGGAAGAGATGGAGGAGAGCGAGGGGTTAGCGAGACGGCTGCTGCTGATGGACAAGCACTGTTGCGGAGGCGGTGTGTATATCATTATACAACCGCCTCGTCCACAGCAAAAATTCGTGTGCGTATAAAAGCATGGGACCATATTGCACAGCAGCGCCATGGTTTATGGGTTGCATCGATGACTTGTCCGTATCATCGAGGCTTCATCCCTCCCTCCTCCACACATCATAGACTGCGTTCATTTCGACGTGTGTTATGTTTTGTGGCTGACGAAAGTTCCAAGTCTGCAGAAGAGCTTTTGACATGTGCGTTGCTGGAGCCCGACGGTGCTCGAAACATGAAACGCTATTTGCATGGCCTACGCGAAGATTTTGTCGTGAGGATTTGTTTTCCCCGAGTATCGCTTTTGATGCCCTCGAAATCACAAAACCGGTGGCATAAAGACCAGAATACAAGAAAGGAAAAGCGGCATCAAAATATCTGTGCGTGGTTTCTCTGGGCGGACATTTGTGCACGTGTGCGAATGCGTGCCCCGAAATCAATACATAACGTGCCTTGCGCTGCCGCGGTGGCTCAGTTGTTGTGGCGCTCGGCTGCTGACCCAAAAGACTCTGGTAAAATCCCGGCCGCGGCGGTGGGATTTTGATGAAGGCGAAATTCTAGAGGCCCGTGTACTCTGCGATGTTAGCGCACCTTAAAGAACCCAAGGTGGTCGAAATTTCCGCAGGCCTTCACAACGACGTCATTCATAGCCTGAGTCGCTTAGGGACGTTTAACGCTCATAATCCATAACGTTGCCTTGGTCACTTGTCATTCGCAAAGGCAAAGCGGAGCTCCAAGTGGAAAGATGGGCGCAGAAGTTAAAGGCGTTGCCTCACATTTTCTTGCCCAATCATCGACACGTGATCCAAGAAGTCACGAAAGAACAACTACGGTAAAAATCCCCTTGATGTGCGGCTGCAGAGAAAAGTCATACATCTCTCTTTCTTGAGATTCTGGCAGCCTAAAGGAAGACACCTTTTCTTTTAAATACAGTAAAATAGAGTTCAATTTTTTTTGTCGGTCGTACCGTGATTCTGTAGGATGCTAGCGTAATTATTCTCCAGTCGGAGATATGCTTTACATTGTCAGAATCCTCTATAGATCTTGATATGTAATAACTAATTACGAGCACGAGAGAAAAATTTCGCACACAATGAATTGCCGGGAGGTTTAAAGCTCAGTACATTATGAATACATTTTTGATAGGTATGTGTACCCAAACAGCTGCTGTCATATTACAGCTCCTGTACGAAGAGTACAATTTGTAGCAAGGCCAGTGGATGGGAGTTCCTTTGCAGCAGTGACAGGTAACACATAATTTACATAATTTCTCTGTTTAGTGATTTCTCCACCATTTGCTCCGCCTGCGAAAGGAGAAAGAGGGTCGCACTTCACTACCTTGAAGTGTCGCGCCCGAAATCCGTCATAGCACGGAACATACCTTTGCAGCTTTGTAACACGTTTCCTTATAACCTCTTCCGTAACCTCCGAGGGCAAATAAGGCGTCTATAGTTAGAACGGAGCAAACAAGCTGTAGAATCAGGCACTGAATAAGTTAGTTGTTCCTCATCTCCTCCTTTTTACCCTTTACTTTAGTAATTTAGTACTTAGCTCGACTTACTGCTATGAAGATAGCTGCATTTTAGAACAAGCTTCAGAGTACAATGCTAAAATATTCTCAGACTGAAGACATTCTGACATGCGTTAATATCACTGTAAACGTAATTCGAACTACAGAATTAACGTGTGTTGTGTTTTTTTTTTTTACTAGCGGCCTTGTATTCTGAAGTTTCGAATACGTCTGCTAGTGAGACCAACTCATTCATTCTCTATTCTGCCACTATTTGTAAACCCTCCACCTTCTTTTTTTATCACGTTCTCTGAGACCGGTGAACTATTGCCAGCCTGCGTGAATGTACTACACCTTGCTAGCACTCCTCCTTCCGATTATCCTCATTTCACTGCAGAACGTCGCGCGGCACTGAAAAAAAAAACACTGTCGTTGGGCGCTTCGCGAATAAAAGACGCCGGCCAGTTTTGCGGCCATTTCTTGGATGTACCAGTCGTCGACATACCTGGCGCGGGTACGCTGCCTGGCGGCCATTTTGCTAACGTTATCCCGATTCATTGCGACATCGCTTATCAAAGCGTGGTCAAAAAGGACCGAGCAGCGCAGCGGTGCCGATGCCTTTTTTTCCTCCATCGAGCGTCCAGTCGGAACGCTCAGCGCCCAGCATTCGCCTGCGAGGCAGTGGTCATCGATTTATGCTGCTGCCGCCTGCCGCCGCTACTCTTCCCTCTCCGTAGACCTTATCGTTTTCTTCTTTATTCTTTTCTTTGGTCCGGCCTACCCTCGTCCAGCTGGCGGACACTCTCCAGCAAATGCCTTCGTGTCTGTGTGCGCGCCTGAATGTTGCTTTCTGGGCTTCCACATTACGTGCTGACGCCTGCTCCGTAGTTGTGGGAGATTGCAAAGGAAGGGAAATAAGCGACAAAAGTATACAGAGCACCGACCGGTGGACCTGCAAGAAGGGCTCGCGCAGAGCAGGGTCGACGGCGGTGCACTCTTTCACCTCTCGGAGAATTTAACTTTACTGCCTGTTTCTCTCTCTCTCTCTATCTCTTTCGTAGCTATCTCATACCACTGCACAAATGTTTTGTGTATACGCTCAGGGCTTCCAGAATTCAGCGCATGGCCGCGTGGGTCCCACTCTACGCACCCAGAAGCCGGTGCTGCCGCCAGAGGTCTGTCCAATGTCTCTCGCTGCTCCACGTCTGCACTTTACTTCCCCTCAGCTCTTCTACATTGTTTCGTGCCTACACATAGTATTAGATGCGTGCCGCGCAGGCGCGCCCTTCCTGAATGCAGCATACGGCGTCGGACTGTGTGCAACGTGATGAGATAAATAGGAGTCAGGTTATCTGTCACGCCGCGGAAATGGACGCAGGCTAATAACACCCAGCGCGTTTTTTGTTTCATTTTTTCGATGCCCCCTCCCCCCCCCCCCACACACACACACAGTTGTATACAGACACTCAACACCTCCTCTCTCTTGCGACCAACCGAAATAGTGATCATCGAAAACCGTGATGGTGCGCCGGGTGCGCGGAGGGAGGAAGAGGAGAAGAGAGGGCCTTGCTGCCAATACACCCTAATTCGCTTTACAGAGCACTGAACTCCACCATGCAATCCGCTTCTTATCCTCAACCTCCTCTCCCCTCCTATCCTGGATTTCTAGTTCTTAGCTCCGCCAACATATAGCGCTTTGTTGAGTTCTCCCAATTTTTTCTCTTCTTTACATTTCTAATCTTTACTCTTCTGACGCGAGTGGGCAGAGTAACAAGCCACCGCCGCCACCTTATTTTCGCCCATGCGTATAGCGGCGGTAGCGTCTTCCTTTCAAAGGAGACTCGCACGCTTCTCCACCGCCCGCCGCCGTCTCCAGTGCGGTTTCGAATTGCCGCCTCTGCAGCTCCCCAGACAGAAAACGGGCCACCGCCTCTTCGACGCTTGACCCACTTTTCTATTTGTCCTTTCTTTTTCGTATCCTGTGGCGAATGAATACTACGGGCAGCAAGGGCGCGTCGGCGGACCTCACCACAAGCTTCGCGAAACCGAGGAGTTGTGAGAGGGAGCTGCTGCAAAGGCGGTGGCGGACTGAGGAATAGGTCCGCTTCGCCGGCGACACGCTGTTCGAATTCGAAGGAAGCGGAGAGCCCGTTGAAGGGCCTATCTGGGGAGCTAACACATATGCCGATGACAAAATAACGGCAGCAACAACAGCAGCAGTGGGAGCAGCAACAAAATCGGGAACAAACCCACGAACAGACCGGGCGCGAACCGAGAAGACGCATTGGCGGCCTGCAAACGTAAACTGTTGCAAGTCCGCGCAGGGAATGAGTTGCGGAGAGG
The DNA here is from genome assembly GCF_052857255.1 of Amblyomma americanum. Lineage (NCBI taxonomy): Eukaryota > Metazoa > Arthropoda > Arachnida > Ixodida > Ixodidae > Amblyomma > Amblyomma americanum. The sequence goes on along the minus strand of NC_135499.1, from coordinate 166,236,292 downwards.
CTTTCTGAGCAATATGCGGCACTGCCCGCTTGGGACAGCGGCTGTGTTTCGGCTCATCATGAACGTGGAGGGGGGTGGGGAGGTGCGGTCTGAACGAAACAACGTCACTGAGGCAGAGGACGGAGAGCGGAAATGCGTTTCGCATTTACGCTACTTTCCTCTTTCCTTATTACCTTGTTTTCCTTTCATGAATATGCACAAACTCGGGCAAGAATAAATTCACGCAGTGGTGGCTGAGGACGTAGTATACTAGCCCAGAGTTCAGAGTCTTCTTGTTTCGTCGTTTTGTTTTATTACACTTTCTTGCTCATGTCGTTCGATTTTTTTTTCATTATCTTGAACACACGTCATCCCTTTGCCTTCAGTCTGACACAGCTTTTCTTATTCCGCTTTCATCGCATTCACGTCGCGGACGATGGTGGTGATGCGTGAGCATTCGGGGCTAAAAGACATGCTCAACTATTTTACGTGCCCCACATAAGGGATCATAATATAGCGCGAAAGGGAAGAAGTTAAGAGGAGTGAAGGCGGAGTTGCCAAGAAGAAAGCTTGGCGAGAGAAAGGGAAGATCGGTGTATTAGTGCGTATGCGAAGGCAAAAAAACACTGCTTTGCGCTCCTCCACATCTTCATCTGGCAGTCGCTCCGCTAGAACACGTGTCAGGAGGCCCGGTGAGCGTGCCTAGGAAACTGTGCAGCTGGACCAGGCTTGAAAAAAAATTTGAGTGCTGTGCAATTCTGTTATGCACGGTATTTTTATACTGGTAAGGTGGATTCCCCTTAGATATTCGTCTTTCACACTTTAATGTACGAGCTTTTTAGAAATGCTACTCGCACTTCAGCGGTGAACCGTGTTCGTCCTGGTTAAGCCCTTGGGACTTCTGCCAGAAAAACGCAGAATGTCGCGCACTCTGGTTCACAGGCGATCGCCTGCAGACATAGTTTTACGCTGACCTGCTCATATTCCGAATTCCCAGCATTTCGAAACGATATCGTTGCATGTCACGTACATTGAGCCATGCGAGAGTAATTGCATGTGCGTACTTCTGTTTAGGCTTAGTTACATTTGCTTGTGCCTGCTTAGTTAGACACTACAGCATTGATGTGATGTACGCTCATTGCATTATAAGATTGTAACCAATCCTAATTTCTTGCCTAATTTTTTCTCTTTCGCTTTCCTCTTCTGTGAAGTATTAAGCCAGAGAAACGATCGCTAGATAAACCTCTTCACCTTCGTGTCATTAAAGCCATTTTTCTAACATCTGGACCGGACATCGGGTAGTTCTGCGTACAACTGTCATTGCTTCATGCTTAAGGTCGCACAAAGGGGTGCATATGCATTGAATTGCATGCTAACAAAACCAGACAGGAAACTTGAGGCACGCGCGCTCAGGACGAGCGTAAAGTTGCGTGCAGCACTACCTACCCTCGTGCGCCAGCGCATTCTTTCGAATTCAAGGGCATTAGTTTCTTTTGCAATGCATAGCTGGCCCTCTAGAGAACTCGATGACATCGCACTTCGGACTAAATCTTTTTTGTTTATTCAGCGCGCCTTTCATATATGCTGGTCGAAAGTCATTTAACTCCAAACTCGTGCAAGGCAAGCATGTAGGCACTCAGAACAACACTGCGGTTCTTAGCTCTAACGCACGCGCACAATGAATATGGCCTGCTAAGCAGGCTTACCCACTATCTATTATGAGTCCTGGTCGTACTCAGATGTAAGATGCGAGCTCGATGGATGAAATAATTATCTTACCTCAGACAAGAGACCAGGCAAGCAAATGGGACTGGAGCTAACACTCTCAGCACGTACCAGCCAGTAAATGCAAGAAGGGAATATAGAGGCACCACTCACTAGGCGAAATGTAAAACCTGGCATTCATTCTCGCGTAGGAAAAAGAATTTTCAAGAGCGTTCTACTTTGGGAACCCTAATCATGTAAGGCAGTTCAAGTACTTCATGCGCACTCTACGTTATTTCTGTGATCTTAGCAATGATGCGAAAATGTGGAATAGTTTTGTTCTATGGTATTGTACACCCTGAAATGGCCTTGACTTCCCTTGTCCTTGAAATCCCCTGGTCTACTGAACACTTTTTTCGCCACATTTCATTTTGGTGACTATGGAGTGACTATACGAACACTTGGTTTACAGTTTTACAATGGTACAAACTCCCCTTAATGTAATAATTATCTCTTCCCTAAATGTGAAAAGTTAAAAGGCTTGCTCTTGACTCTCTCCAATGAGCAAGCTTGCACGCATGCACAAGTAGCGTAACAGCGTATTTGTTTTCATGCGTAAGCACAGTCAAAGTAAAATGCACATCGAATTACTGCAACTCTGGCGGCGCCCATCAGGCGGCCATTTGCTCTCTCTTTCCCCTCTGTTACTTTCCTAGGTGCCTGCGGTTCGCCTGCGCTATATGAATAACGTTGTGACAGACATGCTCAGCTATTTTGGACTATAAAGTAAACTCTCATCGACTCACGCCTGTTCGTTTCTTCGACAGGAATACGCCGACTTAGCAGAGTTATGATGCTTCTTTTATTACCTCCACTCGGTCATTACTTCTCTACGCTCGTACGACCAAGAGCCAGAGCCACAGCCAGTCACTATGGGGCTCGCATCACTTTTGGTGATGAAGAAAATGGTGAAACGAGCAGCAGAGAGGTGAAAGGGAGTCCACGGACAGGCACGGTGGGGAAACAGAGTAGGTAAGGATATAAAGGCTCGTGAAACGTTCTCTAGTCCGACACGTGCCCACAAGAAACGTCCAGAAGCCAGCTTGAAGGAGCGCTTGAGATGACGCCGTCTTTTCCGCAACACACGGGGCTGTGCCGCACAGTTCAGTCTTGCACGCACCATCCCACACTGAAGTAAGCAGCACGCCACAGGGCAGCCGCACAAGCACCGCGCAGCCTTGCCGTCATGCACGCCGTGTGCACATTATCGTGATCGAAGGAGATTTTTAGAAAGCCCGGTGAAGCATTGTTTGCGTCACACGTCACCAGCAGGCGCTGCCGACAGCACACCCCTGCACTCCCTGTTCTTCTCTCTCATCCCTTTTTCCCAAGCAGCGCGGGCTTCGGAATATCTACGCTCCTTGAGAGGTCCTCGAACGGCGTCGCTTGAAAGGGCTGCAGCTGCGCCGATTTCGGCTCGCAAATGCGCGGCCTGGCCGGCTCTGCTGATTAATCGAATCGCTTGCGGGACACTCATTAATTACCCCCTCCCCCCCTCCCTCTCACTGCGTTGCCTGAGCTTTGTGCTGCTGGCAGCGCTCTCTATTGCACCATCTTTTACACATTGTACTTCTCTCGGTTTAAAGGTTAAAGGGTAAGCGTAGAGGAGAGCAAAGCACAAAAGCGGCAGACTTAGCGGATGATTGTAGCCTAAAGAAGGCCTAAAGGGGGGTTTAAATCATCACCATCTAATTTGCAGGCTTTTCGCCGCAGTGACGCCGCCTAACGGTTGGATCAGTGCCAGAGTTGGGAGGCCCGGTAACGTGGAGCAATTTAATCATTGCACAACTAGCAAAATATAGTTCATACGCCGAGTTAACGGTGCATACGAGGGGATTGTAAAGCAACAAGAAATGACTACGATTTTATCTAGAGATTCGGGCGGGAATGCAACAACGCCATCTGTACGCAGCCGGGAGGAGGAGGAGGAAAAACAATTATTCAGAGCACAAAAACTGGGTGGGTTCAGTCCGAGAACCCATTGGTCGTCATCATAATCCGGCCCCTCTCAACCAGCGATTTCTGATCGAGTAGGCTCTGGCTATGAAGGGTTGCCTCCCAGCGCTCAAGAGTCGGATCGGGATTGCTGTCCAAGTCTGGGTTTTCCTTGACATTCCCAAACCGCGTGAAAGAGTGTGCCAACTGCTCCACAGAAGGGGCAGGGACGAATGGTAGGTTTCTGGGTACCATTTACTCATTAGGTAAGGATTGGCAGAGTATTAGTTTGTAGTCGCCTGATTATGTGCTCTACATATTTACTTAGGGTTTTGTGAGGAAGAGGATATTTCCTTCTTGTGATGTGTGTGTGATGAAAAATGAGCCCACATTAGCAGTCGCGCGCGAGCTTGCATCGTTTCGAACAGAGACGGAGCGCAGCATGCTGACGGCACGAATAAAAATCGAAAAGAAGAAGAGAAAAAGGATTTGGATTCGCTAAGAAATGTTCTTTACAAGTATGTTGTTTGTTTTGGCGGTTATTGAAGAATACTGAAAGATTATACGGCCTTCCGAAAGGTTGCGAGACGTTGTGCTTTAGTCAGGCGTTTGAAGCTCGTGGGGCTTGTACTCTTGCATTCATACAAAGAGGATAGACTTTCTCGTTTTCCACTTTGATTCAGGAATTCTGTGCGCCCCCCTCCGTTCAAGGGCTGTTCGTATTATTTGTTTCAGTTCAGATATCACGTGTATCAGCAGTAAAGGAAAGGGTGGAATAAATTACACCAATAAACAAGATAGTGAATAAAAGAGGAGGGCAGCCTCAGGCAGCTTGTCACCATTTCGATAGAGGATTTGTCTGCGTCTGGGTCCAGACAGAGACATGTTTTCTTGTCGAAACTTAGGCTAAGCACTCGGAGGTTTCCTCCTCTTTCATTCAGCTTTGACTGTATTGTCAAGAAACCCATCTTCTTCCCCTCTTTCTATCATTCTGACACCATTAAACACATTGTATGCAATATTTATTTTCGTATGCTGTTGGTATGAAACAAGGACTGGCGTTCAATCTTACAAGATACTTTTTATTTTTTAGATTCCTCAATTCATACAGACCTGCAATGAGCTGCGATTATTTTCTCGTCAAAAGACAAAGCCGATATGAGCTTCTATCCGTGTTGCTTTTTCAGCCAGTCACATCAAAATCTATTTGTGTGATCTCCTTTTCCCAGTCATCCCTTCCGTCATTAACTCCACAAGTGTACAAGTGTAAAACTGAACAAGTGTGAGAAACTCAATACTGCCTGGCACGCCTTTCATTCATATTGACAAGGCCTTTTCTGGGAGGTTAACTTCATGCCTGCAGAAGAAGAAAAAGATGTACTGTGTCCACTTATGCTGGCTCTCTGTATTAGCGTTTAAACTTTAAGTCCTCATCGCTTATCCAGAGTGTAGGCACGCATGATATACATATATTTGAATGCCAGGATGTCTAGAGAATCTTTGACGTAGTAGCTATTATTGTTTATTAGCCAGTAATCAGACCTTTCGTTAATCTATACTATTGATTCCTGTTTCGCGATGAAAGCGACAGATTGACAGTATCATTTTAGGACCGAGTCACATGGCAATGACCGCAGGCGGTGATGCAGACAGACAGGGCAGATAGGCGGAGAACTACAACGAACTGTTTATTTGGCGGTGACTTTTTAAATATTTTGTTCCTAGTACGCTTTCATATGTTTGCTAACATCAGTGTTGAAAGCTTATAAGCTTTAGTGAACGCAAGCACAGCTCTCTACGAAGCAGGCCTAATAGCGAGAAAACAAATAAAGAATCTTGCCTCACAAAAGCCCCTTCGTTTCTTCGTTCACGATCAGCCGTTCACACATCTACCGCGCAGAACATCAGGTAGACGAGAGTAGATGACAAAGCGGTCGATAAGAAAATACGCTCGAGTATCTACATTCGCGTGAAGAGAAGAAAAATTCGGGAGACAGTTAAGCTCCGCCTTTAAGCGTAGGACACGACAGCGGTTGCTCCTGCCCATGCAGTCACGGGCACTGTTTACATGTCCTAATGCTGTTTGAGTCATGTTGTGAGCTTGTAATCACTAGTCCTCTAATGTTTCAACCACATTTAAAATCAGGCGCTTCACGTGTGGACGCAGACACCTTTTCGACCAATCCTGATTTTGCGGTTACAAGAACGGCGATAGCAACGCCGACGCCGGCTTTTATGCAGAGCGGAACTTCTACGCTGTTGCACATATAGCTCCGCTCTCCGAAGAAGAGCGCCCTATCTCGTTAAATAATTACTGGGAAGGTTTACTTTCAACCTCCGAAATTGTTGTTTTCTTACAGCTACCGCAGATAGGCGCCCCGTTACAAGGTTTCACGTCGTCGTCGTCGTTGCAGTAGTAGTAGTAGTAGTACGTCGGTAGTCGCCGGCGTGACCGGTGAGCGCATTGCCACTGGAAGGGTGGTTATCGTGGAAGGAGGGAGAGCATCGCCAGAGATGAGGAATCCCGACCAGAAGATGGTTATCTTTAAAGGTGGAGGTACTGCGAGAGCTCGAAAACTCGGAGCCGGTGGGTGGTTGACACTGGGACCAGCAGAGGTTCGTTAGCCCGAAAGAAGAGTCACCGTGGAAGGAGGATGTATAGCGAGAGCGCAGGTAGGCGTAACCAGAAGGTGATTACCGCGAGAACCTTCCGGAAGGTGGTTAGCCAGGAAGGAAAAGGGCATGGCGAGGCCAAAAGGCGCGACTGAGGCGTGGTTGCCATCTGAACCAGCCGCAGGTAAATTAGCTACTTGGAAGGAGTGGAAGGGTTACCGTGGACGGAAAAGGGGAATGGTGACAGCGTAGGAAAGCACAACCGGAGAGTGCTTCCGACGGAAACTGTCCGGGAGATGGTTACCGTTGAAGGAGGAAGGTTGGGCGAGAGCGGAGGAATCCCCAAACTAATGGTGGTTACTGTGGAAGGAGGATCGAGTGTGTGGTGATATCGTAAGGATGCGCCACCGGTGGGTGGTTTTTCACGGGAACCAACCGGTGGGTAGCTATCTTGGAAGGAGGAGTGTTACCATATAAGGAGACGGTATTGCAAAAGCTTAGGAATGCATAACCGGAGGATGGCTACCGCTGAAGCAGGAGGGTATGGCGAGATCGTAACAACGCACAACCGGTGGATGATCGCAACGGAAATCAGCAGGAGGGCAGTTAGCCTGGACGGTGGAGGAGGAAGAGGAGAGTTACTGTGGAAAGAGCAGGGTATGGCGAGAGCTTAGTAATACGTAACCGGAGGCTGGTTTGCGTGGAAAGAAGGCGTGAGTATGCCGAGAACGGAGGAATGTAGCATGGTGCATCTATGGCAGCTGCTGCGAGACGCGTTGCCTGAGGAGAGGGTCTTCGGCGGCGCCGCGCTCCTACAATCGCGGAGTAAAGATGAAAGCAACTAGAAAATCAAAGATGCGCGGAAAACGAAACAAAGCACTCAAGAACTATACAAACTAGAAGTCGGCATCATATTCTCTACCTCAAGATATTGTTGCAGGAAAGAATACATTGACAGCTATGTACACCAGCGAAGGAACAGCTACGAGCGGCACTCAGGACACAGTCAGAACTTCGTTGCCGTCTTCGTCTTCGTCCACCCGTTCACTCGCTCAGTCTCGTCGTCGTCTTCCCGCTTCAATATCATAAGAAATAAATGCCTAAGCAGCAGTCGCTCTTTATTGCTTACAACGTGGTAAGCAAATACACGTACACGTAGTACTGTCACAAGTACACGTACTGTCAATTTATATGTTTTTTCACTGAGACTTCCTCCCTCATGTACCCGTTGCGGTGGCCCACTGGATGGGACGTTCGGCTGCAGAGTGCGATGACGTTGGTTCGATCCTTGCCAGGGCGGCTGCACTGAGGTCGAGGATAAATGCAAAAAATCCTTTGTAGTGAGGTGCAAAAGGCCACTAAAAGCAACACTATTAATTATTCTACCTTCTCTCGGCATTTAAAACGCTCTCAAGAGCGCCGTATCGCATAGAATGTTACAAGAGCAGTACTGGCGCTCGGACGCCTACTGCAAAAAAACTGGCCGCTAGTATATGGTCAAAATTTCTTCCCACTACATTAAGCACGGCTGGCTGATGGAATGAGCAGTGCCTAATGCCTTTGTTTGACGAGAAATCAAACACTAGGAGACCACAGGACTGGTTTAGAAAAGACTTTTAAAACGAGGTTGTAAGATGACAGGGCATTCTATCGCAACGCCACGTGACGTTTCTCGTTAAATCAAGTTATGCCTTGAAAAAAAATAAACTCCACTAAAAACGGGAAATCAATGAAATCTTGAGAGGGCTATCGGCGCACTAAAAGAAGAAATGCCTTTAAGCAGCGCTGTGCACGTAGTACAAACAACGTGCGCGATGAGGCATAGAGGGACTGTATCGAGAGTAAACAAACACGGAAAGCTCACGGGGGAGCCGTGCAAGAGCAAACAGTGCTGTCGTAACCAGCTGACACAATGATAAAAAAAAAACGAAAGAAAAGAAAAGTGATTGGAGAAGGAGCATATGGCTATGAGCGCGGCGGTTCTTTCACGATGATCGATGGAAGAAGACCAGCCCTAGCACTCATCGACGAGATTACAGAGTGGAAGAGAGAGAGAGAGAGAGAGAGAGAGGGGGGGGGGGGAGAGAAAAGGGAGACAAGGTGTACTGAGCCGACCGATGTCCGCCCAAGCGTACCGTTTGCGTCGCGTGTGATGATCGAACGCGAGAGGAGCAGTTTCGCAATTGCCGATACGTTGCGGGGTTGCATGAAAAGGTACTTGAAGGGAAAGAGAAAGAAAGAGAAAGAGAACTTCGCCCTTCGTTCCGAAGCGGTGCCCTAACTTCCTCGATCGTTTCTGGAACTATGGTGGTGCACGAACCGGGCCAGCGGCAGTGACTTGTGGCGAGACGGGAGGATGCAACCGATAAGATTGTAAAAAGCTTATTTACATCGCATACCGCCCTGAGTGACCCCAAGACGTGAGTGTGCCTTGGTAGATTGCGTATTACAAGCTGCAGCATGGTGTATGAGCTACTTCTTCGAGTCTCAGGTGATTATGTGCAGAAGTTTTCAAGTTGCCGTAACTCGAGTGTACAGCCTATAGGCCGATACCTGGCAGGGATAGCCTTCCCTGACTCTAGGTTCTTGGTTTGTGCTGTTCCTTATTATTAGCACGAGTCAGTAGGTTGCCTACTTACTGCTTTGATGTGATAGCTTCGTATAGTCATGTGACAGTTGAAGAGAAATTAAATGATTGTAAAAAATAACCACCATGCAGCTCAAACGCACCGGAATATTACCTTAAAAGCCATTTTTTTTTTGCAGACAGCCCAGTAAATTTTTTTTCTTTTCTTGAGCTCCTTCATACGTCGGAAACGTTAAGCACACTTTGTTGCTAGCGGTTTTTATTTACGCTGTACACAAAAAAATCGCTTTTGCATGTTCCACATAATTTGCATCGAATATTTTTTTTATATCTATTGGAATGAAAAACTTCATTTTAAACTAAACAGGAGAAAGAACCACATCTTGGTGCGAGTTAATAAGTGCGGCGGGTGGTTATAATATTGGCACAATACTCAGACAGAAAATAATGCTGCCCATTACACTCGGTGCTGATGTATTGTAAACTTGCGAGGTTAGCACAGTCACTGAAGTCAACGCGAATGAACAGAGAAGGAAGAAGAAGCCTGCGAAACATATACCACGTACGTATTAGTTGATCTCTCTGGGGAGGGGGATTATGCCACTGTACAGCTGGAAAAGAGCAACATCCCTTAGTAAGAAATGTTAAATTTTTTTCATTTCCAAAGTTATGATTCCGATTCCACCAAAGTTCAGTGTTTGCAATGTAAGTAATTTAATAATGATAGCTGCAGCACTTACTGATTAATAATGCGAAAACGAATACAGGAGAACCGCGCCAAATCAACAATGCCATGCCAACACAACCGTCCTTTGAGTTCAGTCATCACTGCCGAAATCCATACAGTGCCACGTTTGTGCACTGTATGTAATATTCACCAGGTTTCTGTTCTTCGCATTAATACAATATTTCATGCGACGTCTACGCCCCCAAGGTTGGTACACATTCTAAAGTCGATCCCCGTAATATACATTCAGCTGAATTTATCTGATGGCGAAATCGCCGAAAAAAATATTTTGAACCTTGCGAAACGGGTTATGTTTGTGACAACTGTATTCTTCGTATGTGGAAAATTAGTTCCTTCCCCTTCTCTCTTTTGCACCTCGTTTACTTTTCAGCGACACGGGCACTATATTGTTACGCGTGGAGCCAAGCATGAGCAGCCATGCACACCTGTGTGTGTTTTCATGCCTGTGCGCGGGTGATCACAACAACAGGCTGCCTGCCGCGGTGGCGCCCCCCCAAAAAAAGGAGACGGACGAAAAAGAAACCTAGATTCGGTTTAAGCCCGACTGTGGCAGAACAAAGAAGGCGCAGGCTTTATCTGGCCTGCTTTGAGAACAAATGGCCTCGCCTGGCGGCTTCCATTGTTTCAACGGCGCACGCACACACACGCGCGTGCATTCACGCCCAAACGGTGCGAGCCATAGCCCGCTCCTACAAGGTTGCTGCCTTGCAGGGAAAGAGGAGCCCATTTACATGGCGCTCATCAACAACAACACTGGCTGTGCTGCAGGCGGGCACCAAAAACGACAGGGAAGCTGCCGCGTAAGCGCAGCGCCTTGTTGCGGTCACGGGCTACACAACGAGACCCGGGATCGATGGAACCGCGCGAAACAAAGCGGGAAGTAAGCGAGGCGCGGTTTCTAAAGCAGGTCGCCCGACGCTGCCGCGGTGGCGCTTTTACTGCCAGTGTTCTCCCCCCGGAGATAACAGCGGATGCGCCATTTACGCCGGGGATGAGCAGAGAAGCGACTCGGTGGATGGAAAGGAGCTGGCTGAGTCAAGTGAGCGCTCAGGTTGATGCGGGAAGAAAATGGAAATTCGAGCCGGCGCCTGAACGGGGCCTCTTGAGACCAAGGCCGCAGCTTTAACGGATGCTATGCATGGTGAAGAGGAAAAGGTGCGCACTCCTCTGCGTGCTTTTTCTTACAGAATCGCGCCAATGTTCGCTAATACTGGCGTCAGACAATAACATTGGCTGCACCCGCTCATGAAGTAAACAAAATTATTGGATCGCTTTAATGGTAGTCCGTGCCGCATGCGAAACTGGAGGGCTCCGGATTTATTTAGTCACCTGGTGGTAGTAACTTTTTTACCTACGAAAGATTTTGCGCTTGGCCGCCACTATATTCGCTCAGCGCATCGGGGTATCGAAGTCGCAAGCTGCGCTGGAACATTATCGCTTAACGGGAGGTGCCCAAGACAAACGTCCATGCAAATTTTCGCTTGGGCGTTTTCTTCTTTCAAATGATGTGGTAGACATTAGTATAGCTGAATAACCATGCGCTATTCGCTTGCGACTGCTAAATAATGTATTGTTGAATTTCTTCTTCATGCTGGTTCAGTTTAGCAGGCGAATACCAAGCGGTTATCCGTGTAATTAAAAGTCTAACCTATCATTTGTATTTCAAGAAAACACGCAACTAAACATAGGCGTGTATTGACCTTTATTATTAAGCATGTGTTAATAGGCACTTGATTGTCGAACAGAGCGTCATGTGAAGCCTTGGTCAAAAGTTTAGAGCCCAGGCGGTTTGCTTCTGAGCCGCACTGTGTGGCTCATAATGTATACTCAGCGTTCAAACTCTCCTGAAGGTAACAAGATATCGTGTCATGTCCTCTCCTATGAGTAGAACTTCCACGATTGTTACAGGAGCCCCACAATAGGAATTATAAGCAAGCCTCCTTGGCTCTAAACTTTTGACTAATGTTGTACGAGCTATGTAAAGTTTCGCTGTGAAGCAGTGTTGTAGAGAAAAGCGTTGACAGAATCGGGAAAAACTTTCTGTCCCTGCAAGAAACTGCTTAAAAGCTCCTGTTTGTAGTTGTGACATACAGGAAGCTTAAGGAACTGTATTTAGTTACATTGTCTTGGTTACTGATGAAAAACTGCCCGACGAGTTATGAAGACGGTGTTATGAAGAGGCAGACATTTCATTGCATTGAAATGAGCCAATATTGGCTTAGTGTCATGTTGCTTAAGCTGAGAGGTTCTGGAACTGATATAAGCAGCCGCGTACTTTTTTGCGCTTGGTTGTCTTGTGATGTTTTGCAAACACATGATAAATACAGACACAGGGTAGTCTAAGGACTGTCTTGTGCTTTAGACAACTTCCTTCTCCCAGTGAACGCCTGGGGCGATCACATGGTTGACTCACTCTAAAGAAGGAGCGGCTGATGAATTGGCCTCCACCAGTGCTCCTTACAGGAGCAACTGTCCAATAGCGCACTCGGGCGAAGCTTTACTACGAGGCCAATTCTGTGATAACACGAGCCTGGGAAATTTCGCACCCGATTTCGAATAAGGCTCGCGATGAAGAACGAGACATACCACAAAATTGTGGTCAATGATTCATTTCATTAAGAACTTAGCGAAGATTGATCATACGGTCTCTCCTCCCGTGCGTTGGGTGATGAAAGGGATGGCGGGGGGCGGTCTGCGCATCGTCATTGACGGTAGAGAGCGCGCCTCCGCTCTCTTGTTCCTCTATCGACTCTGAGTAGACGAAGTGGAAGAACAGGGCATGACTCTGCCCTGCGAACCTGCTTTCTGCAGGTATCGACTCTCTTCGACATCCAATGTCGCTTTCCAGTTCCTCGTGGAGTAATACAAAACAAGTATTCGGTTGATTTTAATTTATTATACTGAGATTTGCATTGTGCTTATTAATACGATGACTGTATGAACCGGTACGTTCAAAGAAGCCACTTTTGATCATTGGTTATAATCTGGTCTTGCTATTCATTGCGCTAGTGACCCAATCCGTTTTTTTTTATTTAAATGCGTTAGCATTTGAACGATCTGCTCAAGCGGAAACGGTGACTGCCGTCGCAGGTGGTCACCTTGGATATAACGAACCTATGTATACCGTCTCTTATATAATTAACTTTAGTGTGAGAACTTCTGATATAACAAACCTAAGCAAGCCGCCTCGTATATAGTGAAAATTCGAGTATTAACAGAATACTCACGCCGACCCGGTAGGAACAGGGGCCGGTTGCTAACACCCATACGCGCTTGCAAAGCATGCGGCGGGGCTCATACAGAAACTTGAATCTCATTTCCAGCCAGCCTCTCTTGTCGCGTCCCTCGTAAACATCTGCCATTCCTGGCCGTCGGCTCGGTTGGTGTGGGGTGGTGGGGCGGCAGGGGGCGCCCCGTTAAGAAGGCGCGCACCTCGAGATTACGGTATACTATACGCTCGTCTCTTTTCCATCGGTTGACGCTCGCCTTCCTCCCTCCACCCCCTCCCCCTCAGCATGGACGCAAGGAGGCGGGGGGGGGGGGGGAGTTGGGAAACAGCTCGTTCCATCTCCTCTCCAACTCCGCATCTCCTACACAGCTCCCCGTTTCCCCACCTGTTTATTCTTTAAAAGCAGTTTACTGCCTCGCAAAAGGGCCCCGCGGGGTCGGTGGCCCGGTTTAACCGTTCTGCCTGTGCAGCAACTATAGCCAGGCTCTGGGATGAAGAGGAATGCAGCGAAACCGAGAGGAGGCTCTTCGCAAATTATTCCGCGGGTTGTCTTTATGGAGCGAACATAGCAGCAAAGCATCTGCAGCGTCTTTTTCCTCCGTAGGGGGCTCCGAGCACCTCTTTCGTTCTCGCTTTACTTCTCTTCTCTCTCTGCTCTTCCTTCTCATCTGAACTCCGGCGCCGGCTCCCGAGACTCGCGATGAGCCTCCTTCCTGCAAACGCGAGAGACGTAGGATTGCGTGTTTTGCGCTGCTTCCGCTCCTGCCGCTACTGTTGGAGCAGCCGTCGGGGCAAATGAAAGACAAAACGAGAGAGAAATGAAGAGAGCAAAGATATGCAGGGCATGCTCGGCCACACGCGCCAGTCGTAAACCGCGTCCGTTTCTCCGGATCGCGAGGCCATATACCAGCCACGCCTGCAGCCACGCAGCCAGGCGGTCCCAGCGAGTATCTGCTGCTGAATATGCGGCTGCAAGACTGAGTAGGGCTTCAGAGAAAGAACCACCCGACGCCCGCCTCGTATGCGTATGTACATGCGTGCCAGTGCAAGCGAACGTAACATACACCCATCCCGTGCGGGACCGTCGTGTTTCGTTAGAAACCACCCACGACTGTCTATGCAAAGAGCACGGCATCCGCGCTCCCGCACAAAGACGAGCTGCGCACTGCGTCTTGGTGCTTTGTTCTTGTTTCCTCTCTTTGTTTCTCCTTCTCCGCCTTGTTTTGTGGCGACAAGGTGCTACACCATGTAGGAAGAAGGGGCTGTGCGGTGCACGTACGAGGCGCCAAGCGGGCGGGCATTGGACGTTGGAACGCTGGTGCGGGCGGTGGCTCGGCATGACGCGGCAACCATGGCAACCGCCGGCGCGCGACGCCACCGGGGTACATAGTATACACGTTAAGTGAAAGAAACCCTTGCGCTCTCAGAATGCTGCTTGCCATTGATATCGGCGAAATGGTGGATCCCACTGAATTATTGAACTGTGGGAATGCGCGGCGATTTGTGAGGAAGCGAATGGGGGAAGACGCTTCTCTCCTTGCACAATCTCTTTCCTTCGTTTTGCGTAAGATTATAGCTTGGACACGCTTTTATTTTCTGTTTTTTATTTTCTCTTTCGTGAAGGGTACCTTGTCCCGCTCATTGTGGACGGTCGAGTCGAGGCTGAGATTATTATACCCTCTCCATGGCCGCCATTATTGCACACGCGTTTCGTTCTATAGAAAAGAGACCAGACTCGATGCATTCATTGTTATTTTCACGTGTTTTACTAGGTATCGAGCAAATAATGTCCCCCTCGTGGACGGCTGCAGCCGTAGCACTTCGTGCACGAACTGCAGTGTCCACTGGAGCAGTGGGCTGTCTGATCGAAGTGATGAAATGGAGAGGAGTGGGCGAGGATGGTGGGTTTACACGGACTTAGCAGCATGTGTTGAATGTGTTTTATTTCTTACTCTTTTGTAATGAATTATACGCGTTCATTATTATTAGACCGGCGTCGTATAGACCTGCTCTTTTTAAATCAGGCCTGCCTGCCTGTCTGAATTTTATTAATTCATTTTTAGGCCAGCTTCAAATCAATAAATCACTGTGCTATCTTTCATTGAAACTCGATGCTCCAAAGGGTGCTGAAATTTTTGATAGAGTACAACTCGGTGTACTGCAGGTTACTCATAGCTTGGGCGTTGTTTTGAGAGTTTCCCATTGGGTTTTTATACAGCAATGTAGTTCCGGGGCTGCTATCGTTATTCATTCGTCGTTTCAGTAGCAAGGCTGGTCTTGTTCGCCCACTCGCAGTGTGCTATTTATTTTCATCCTCGCATGCAGACCCGTTCGTAACAGAACCGCACACTGCAGCGTCAATGTCAGGATTCTTGAGGAGTGTGCTTTTCAGTGTTCGTTACAATGACCGGTGCTGTCAAAAGGTCAGAGTAGCCTCCCTAAAGGACTGTATGCATCTATGTTTTTTTGCATGTTTTTTCGTTGTAATATAGCACAAGACATTGGATTTCAGCGTATTGAACTAGATCATCAGATCCCATCACCAATAGATCAGACGCTAGATCCCCTTGAATCGCATAACATATGGATCGTCACGTGGTATCCGCATGAGACCGCAAGTTAATTTATAGCTGGACATATTCTCTCATGCTGTTTTAGTTTTGATACTATTAACCATATTTCATTAAGTCGTTCCCTTAACGTTAAGGTGTGTGTGTAGGTTATACGAGGCCTGAAAGTAACGTCAATATCATCGATAATACAGTGCTTGCAGTCATACCGGCTCTTCAGTGAAATGAACCTGAAGTAGGGAGCAGTTAGTGATAGGGGGCAGCGCCGCATATAAAGCTGTAGTAATTGGCACTAGACGCTGATATTTACACTGCTCGACTCCTACTTTTATGTGTTTGAAAGCTTATCTGAAATGATGACAGTGCATGAGTTGCGGAAGGTATTCAAAGCAAACGTTATTGAGCTACGCGAAAAGCATGTTTTTATTTGAATTTTTACGTAACGACGAAGCAGATGCAAGCCATGGTTGAATAAAATTCTTCATAAGTTCACAGATAAAAGGCAGGCTTCATAGATGGCATATAAAAAGACCCTTCAACGCATAAAAACGTAAATTTCAAATGCATGACAAGCGCAGCGAGATCAGTGGTTCAACAAGCACGAGCTTCCTTTTTTTTCATTTGTGTATAAAAGAGCAACCTGAAGAATTCCCGCAATTCATAAAAAAAAGGAAAAGGTCAAATATCGATTCGATCTCTTGAACATGAAGGCGTGTATTTTCCCGATAGGCGTGAGAAAGCTGAGTGCTGTATTTTCTTTCTGTTTTTTATGTTATTTCCAGCACCTCTCAAAGTTGATTTCAAATTTGGTTAGCCAGCATGGACCTCTTGATCTGCATAGAGTTTAACAAAAAAGGAATTGAATTCCTTCCCAAAGAGCTGAATGCTCTCAATTCTCGTGTTCCGGATAATCTACCAACGCCTATTGTCAGTGCATGTGCGCGTGAGTTTTCTATATGTTTGCAAATAATTTATGTAAAACCTTTGTAGGAGCGTGAACTGCATTTCGATTAGAAATTTGCCATTGTAGTTCTTGTGTAGAAAATCTGGCACTCGCGATGTCTTTTCTAATTTACATCTCGTTTCTTTGATAAGCTTTGATTCCGAAGTTTTGGAGCTTGTGTTTTCCACTAGCATTATTAACCATATGAATCAGCATTCGTTATAAAATAAGCAGCAGGATGATCGTCGCGAAGATTTTTCCGTGTAACTCGTCTGGTGGACTTTATATGCTGCTTCAGTTTTCACAATAAATCATTTTGGTCGCTTGTCAGTGCAGGTGTCTGTCTCGTTCTCTGTCCCGTCTTCAAGAAGCGCTGTTTCTTCTTTTCCGTCCTTTCCAACCTACATTACAGGTCGCAGCGCAACTACAACCTGTCTACTAGCCGAGAGTTTTGCTAAGCAGTAAATAGTTACAATTAAACGCTTGTTTTCATCTGTGGTAGGGAACTGCGATTATATTTGGAGAACTTCAACGAGACTTTCTTGATGCCGCCTAACTGTGCTTATCGCTTAAAACGCACTACATGCAGCAAACAGTCAAACAGTCAAACATACACGAAAAGTAAGTGCGGAAACAACCGCTGTGAGTGCAAAAAAGGCGATTTAGAAGTTAAGTGTGGGTTTGAAGCGTCAACTTCAATGGAATGGGATCGTATATACTAACTACGATTATTCAGGCTAGCGAATTCGCCCAAATGAGTGACGATCGTCGTCACTGCGCGCCGTTTCAGCGAGATCACTCGACTATTCTCCCAACTGATTTTCAATAAGCGTAACGGCTTGGAAACAAGGCACTTATATCCACCGCTCCTCTTTTCGTTACGCAGAAGGCATGAAGAAACAAGTGTCAGAGTTGGTCATGAAAACTTGTCAGCCGGTGAGGCTAATAACCCAAGCAGCACAGGTCGTCGGCGCAATATTGCAACAGGATGGTCCCATCCTGGTCCTTTGTAGGGCCAGCTTTGCCAATACAATTTCAATGTTAGGCCAATTACTTGTGCTGCTTGGGAACCGTTGCGACATGCGACCAAAGAAGGTGGACAAAAAAATAAAGAGAGCCAAAGACGCGAGAAGACTTACATCGGAGATGAACGATGGAGGTTCGGGGAGGGGGAGGCAGAGAGAGGTAGGCAGAGTGGTTCCTGGAAACGGCTTTCCCCAATGGCGCATTAGCCCCGAGGGAGCAGGCAACTCTTCGGCCACCCGCAGTGCGGGAGAAGAAGTTACATGGGCCGTTGCCGACGAGATCAGTGGCCGTCGTTGGGCAGAGAGCGGCGGTAGCCGTAATTTTAAGTGCCCGCGCACTTCTGCTCTCCTCTTCCCCTGTTTCTCCAACCTCGCATCGTCGTCTCTCGTCCTCGTCATCGTCGTCGCATCCGGAGAATCCGCCACCGCAGAGCTCTTCAGCCCTGAGATGGAGGACGAGCAAGGGGAGGAGACCGGAGGAGTGTCGTAATCTCGTTATGCCCACTGCGGGCGCTTCTCCTCGCTCCGAGCGGGTGTACGGCATCTCTTCTCGCGGCGGGAGCAGCAGCAGCAACAACTGATGTGTCTCTCGGCTGTTACGCGTCATTAGGAGAGGCAACCACCCTTCTTCTCCCCTCCCCGCCACCAGCGCTCAAGCTCAATTTCATACAACCACAGCCGCCTCGTATCCCGGACACACCGCAACCTCTCCAGAAATGAACCGCCGCTGCCGCCGTTTATATCATGCTCTGCGACAGGCGGGCTCGGAGGGTGCGTGCGGCAATGTGCATTATTGCTGCGGCCTACCTAAGCGAAGGCCGAGAGGGAACTAGGCGCCCTTCTGGTCAAGCCCACCTGACCTCTCGTTCACTGCCTCACTCTCTGCTCCGAACCCTTCAGTCCAATGCCACGCATTACCCTATACGTGGCGGCAGGCCGTGTTCCGGTGCTGCACAGTCTGTGGAGGGAGGGCGAGGGGTGCTATTTTAACCTGAAGCCTGGCCAGCCAACCGTAAATACCTCGCGTTACCACCGCTCTGCGGTTGTAGATAACTGTCGGGCGCATAGAATAGAAGCTTGCGCCACTGCAATAGGCGTAGATGGCGGCGAACCTTGGGAATTAGGCACCTCGTTCACAGCGATGGCGCTATAAACTGTTTCTCCAGGTGTAGTGGCGGTGATGTGTGGCGGACTTCGCACTCAAATCCTCGAATGTTGCTGTTGCACGGCCGTTCTCAGTGGCAGTTCAATCGAGCGTCAGTATAATAAAACGCCAGTTAGCGGTGTTACTGGGCAGCGCTGGCTGCCGTTGAGGTCTTAACGGCAGTTTCGTGTGACTGAGGTCTGGGACCTCTTTTGAACGGGTGAACGACAAGATGGCGGTTAACGAACCGGCCGCATTAGTGAAGTCGGCGGCATTTCCAACCGCCATGTTTTTTTTAAATGGTGTGTAAGTTGTCCTGGTCAGTACGAGTCGCTATCAACAACTTATACTAATGGGATGAGCGCAAACACGCAAACCTTTGAAGCGGCACCAGAACAAGAACGGCTAAGGGGCGAAACCAGACGTGCCTCTACTGGTTTGTCTTGCTCGTGTGATGTGTAGCTGCGGCGTACTCAAAGCACAAGACTTACGCAGATGCTCAATGAAGCGAACTATAGAATAAAAATTTTAAATTAGAAATAACGAAATAAAAGCATTTTTCTGTTTATAAATCACCAGCACATGAAGTGATAACATGATCTCAAAAGGTGGATTGAATTTAACAGAACCTGCTGTGTAACAGTACCCGACAGCCGTTCAGTACAACGACATTTAGAAAGGCTGACTGCCGTTCAACCGAACGACACTTAAAACTGTCGGCTTTTTATAACGTGCTTCTTTTCAGTTCTGCTAATTGTCAGCGTAAATCCCTCTGGAAGCACGCTAGAATACCTTCTTCTACTTGACCCTCTCCCTGTATTTCCTTTTCTTTCCGAATCGCAAACTCGGTTGTCCACCGTGCATGGCGTGGACAAAGAGTCGAAATGGAAGCGTCGAAATGAGAAGAGCCGATTGCCGTTCATTCATATTTTTAATAGAAAACCTCATAGTACGTTTCGACTCACTGCTCTTTCTGCCCTTAGTTCTTTTCGGATCTTTGACGCAACTTCATTCTTACGTATGTAACTCGTTGCGAACAAACTCAATTGCCATTTTTTGCAACTTTATGAACAGACAGTGCACTTTAATTCGTAGAAACAATCTTGCCACGAATATTTACACGTACATAAGCATACGTGGGATATAAAGACGCCATTCACGTCAAGGCATATGCTGGATTGTTTGTTTGTTTGTTTAGGACTTCATTCTTTAATACATTTCTTTTCATCGTCTCTTTTCCCCATTGCTTTCGTATTCTTGGTCGAACATGCATATCTTCCCCTATGGTGCAGTTTATGGCCGATATAAAACCCACCAAATACCCATTAAACTGCCTTCGTACCGTAAAATCCAATGATTCAATACAGCTTTCATTCCTCTTATTTTGTTTATTGGCTGCGGAAGGCGAGATACTGCTTGCTGTGGGCTTCAAGGATACTGCGAGACACTCGGTGGCTCATTCGAAGAGATAAAAAATATTCTAAAAATGCTACTATCAAAATGGGCTTCCACGGAACTCGGTTGCTATGCCGCTCTCAGGAACCCATTAGCTCGGAGTCTACCGTGCTCAAAGGGCACCTCCAAGCACAAGAGCAGAAACCTGTTTTAAGCCTTTAGGCTTAGGCTGCATGAAGAACTCTGAACAGCTGTCAAAGTACGAATTCATGCGAAGCTGCTGAAGCTGCTTGTGGGGACAACAGAGGAATCAATGGAAGCATTGAAGCGATGGCGCCATAAGGCATCATTTCAACGTCATTCGGAAAGCTAAACAGCCGTTCCACCAAACGGCACTTAAAACTGCGGTGTTCTCAGCGGCAGTTCAATTGAGCGTCTGTAGAAATAAACGCCAGTTAGCGGTGTTACGCGACAGCGCTGCCTGCCGTTGAGATTGGCTCTCTCGTTCAACATCGTCACATTTAGTTTTAACAAGAATTAAAGAATCAAGGCAAGTTTAGCTCGCATGACTAACAGCAACAAACACCATAATAATAGTTATTGGTTTTGGGGGAAAGCAAATGGCGCAGTATCTGTCTCATATATCGTTGGACATCTGAACCGCGCCGTAAGGGAAGGGATAAAAGAGAGAGTGAAAGAGGTGCCGTAGTGGAATGCTCCAGAATAATTTCAACCATCTGAGGATATTTAACGTGCACTGACATCGCACAGCACAGAGGCGCCTTAGCGTTTTTCCTCCATAAAAACGCAGCCGCCGCGGTCGGGTTCGAACTCGGGAACTCCGGATCAGTAGCCGAGCGCTCTAACCACTGAGCCACCGCGGCGTGTAACAGCAACAAACCCTGTCCTTGGTTAACGGACCAAGCAGAAAAAGCGAGCAAAGCGACGTACGTTATGGAACGCACACTGTGTAAATATTTTCGTTTCAAAGTTCCGGAAATGAAGCAGTGTTTACATAGGTTGGACGTGTTAACTTCCGCTGCTTATAAAGAGGTAAAAGAAGGAACATTAATTTAATGAAACTGCAACCTCTCCAGCGGCCAGGAGTATAAAGATTCACTGATGAAGAATTGCAGCTAATGTCAATTTGTGCATTCGCTGCTTTTAGAGAATCTCTGTTGTTGCCGCCTGTAAACGATTCACGCTCAATGCCCCGAACTGGCTCTGCTGCATAGAAGGATAGACACCCGGCTGCCCCTAGTAAAGTTCTACCGCTGGTAATGCATTTTATTTGTCAACACATTTGCACACTTTGAGATACAGGGTAATTAGGCAAGCCGGTAGCTTAGGCTGTGACTTCGTAATACACTGCGCTGTAAGGTGATATCGCCTGCTGATCCTTCCCTGGAGCAATTTTTTTTCCTTCAGTAAACTCTAAGTGATTATATGTATAAAGAGCGTAAGATGCTTTTGAATGGGGACTATCATCTTTGGGCTTTTTGAGAATGAAATGAAAATTGGTTTTTGTGAAAAAGAAATAGCGCAGTATCTGTCTCACATATCGGCGGACACCCGAACCACGCCGTAAGGGGAGGGGTACAGGAGAGAGTGAAAGAAGAAAGGAAAAAAGAGGTGCCGTAGTGGAGGGCTCGGGAATAATTTCGACTACCTGGGGATCTTTAACGTGCACTGACATCGCATAGTACACGGGCGCCTTAGTGTTTCGCCTCCATCAAAACGCAGCCGCCGCTGTCGGGTTCCGACCGCGGCGGCCATGTTTGAATGGAGGCGAAACGCAAAAGGCGCCCTTGTGCTGTGCGATGTCAGAGCACGTCACAGATCCCCAGGGGGTTGAAATTATTTCGGAGCCCTAAGTTCCTTGATTTTGAGTACGAAACCGGCTAACTTTCTTTATTGCTTTAAACGGAACAAAAGAATATGGTATTTAAGCTTTATTGAACGTTTGCTCCATAAAAAAACAAACACCACGCACCAGATGTTCTCCTCAATCCTGTCTTAGAACTATCTCTATAGAACGCAGCAACAATAATTTAGTGAATCGAGAAAGATGCGTTCTGCGATGTCTGATGGACGCCGGCAGACGGGAAAGAGTGAGGACGAAGTAAAATGCAATAAACAGAAGTTAGAAATCACGACTGAAACACGATGAAGAACGCAGTCGTATTTCAAATCGGAAGGAATGAAACAACGAACGCAGGTAACTCAAATCGGGCTGCAGGTTTGCACCAGGAGGCAGAACTGGAATGGGTAAAAATAAAGTCTAGTACATTTCAGGCTATCGCATGCGACTGCAGATGCGTGGCGCAGCCAGAAGGAAGGATCAGGAGGAGCTAAAAAGAAAGAAGAAATAAAAAGTGAGAAATAAGTGAGAGATGACGAGAGCAGCAAAAGGAAAGTACGAAGCGAAGGAGGCGGGAAAAGCCGGAAGACCACGTCTCGTGAGCCGGACCGGAAGAGGCGCGGTGGAAATACTTATTCGTCTGCAAACAGCCGATAACGAGGTTCTCGAGTGTACCTGAGGCGTTGCGAAAGAGATCAGCGTTATTGGGCACGCTCCCCTGCCAGCACCACCAGCACCGCCACTGCGCGCGGCGTTAGGGGGCGCTAAGCCGAGTGTATGCGCGTCCCGAGAAGATTCAATCTACGCGAGTTGGTCGGGGCACCGGAATGCTCGCTCGCGCACGCGTTTCTGTAAGCCCGATCGCCAGAGCGGCGAACGCTTGGGCAGAGCCTTTTCTTCTTGCCCACCTGACAACGTCAGCTCGCCCGACTAGGGTGGAGAGGTAAAGGCCAGTCGCAGTTCGGGCTTGTTCTGCTTGGGCTGTCATCGTAAAACTAGGCAGTGCTGTGGAGGCTACCTGACGATGCGATCGTTGAACTGTAGTCCGCGTAATGTTTGTGTGATTGCGTATCACTTCATACGTTTTCGGCCTCATTAGAACAGGCTCTAAAACTACGTTACTAAGCTATCTTCTAGAGTCTTTATTCAAGAATTCTTTTATAGCAGTAGCATTACTGTCGAGTTTTGAAAACTCGTGCACAACATAGGCACATTGAGAACGCATAATAGCTTCGCAGTGTGTTAGTGTAAAGTCCTCGTAATTAATTGCGTTGGAAAGCAGACGACTTGCACTGGAGGCAGTCACGGACAAGCACTATTCGCCTCGAGTGCCCGCTGGCTGTCGTGATAGGCTCGAAAGCTGACTATTTGACTTCAAGAAACCACGCTGCACCGTTTTACATCGCGGCTGGATTGTGGTCCTGCTTCCGAGTCGAGTCGGTGCCAAAACCTCGTTCCAAAACCACCTCTTTTCTTTCCACGAACTGACGTCTGGGACGAGAGTGCATGCATTATATACTTTATGCGTAAGCAAGCGGCCGGCACGATGAGAGTGGCGGAACTATTTGCGTCTTATTTTTTACTCACTTTGTTGGTTCGTTCATTATTCTTTTTCTTTTTTTCTGGCGGACGACGGAGTGTGTTTTGTTTCGGCGAATGCACCGCGCGTGCGAGTGCAGTTAAGCAAAGTGCTCGGCGGGAGTGGATCCCCTCGAGCCGAAAAGGAACTCGAGAACGAACCACTATTCTGTGTCTAAGAATAGAAACAGATATATATATATATATATATATATATATATATATATATATATATATATATATATATATATATATATATATATATATATATATATATATATATATATATATATATATATATATATATATATATATATGTAATCGGAGAAAACGAAGCAAATCGAGTGTACTTTAGCCTCCTCTTTGTCGACAAACTGCAGAAGAACAAAGATAGGGAATAGGGAACAAGGCAAACAAGAAAGATGACTTTTAAAGGATGAACATGCGGTAGAAATAGGATTCTTTGTTCTGCTGCTGCTTTTCAGGCTTGATTTGAATGCTCTTTATGGTAATGTGCGCTAATAAATTCATTTTGTCTCCTGAAGTCGCGCACAACAATTTAATGACCGGATAATATAATTATTTCTCTTTCTCTCCAATGGAAAGAAAGAACCAACTGCTTTCTTTCTTGCTTGTTTTGAATTGATGTCATTCTGCGTTCCATAACTGAGGCATTAATGTATTTGTTCGTGTTAAAGCAGTATACTTTTACACCACCACGTCGGTCTAATGTCAATGTCTAGAAGCGATAAAATTGGTGTCGCATCAACAAAATACGATATCAAAAACAGTAGGCACTAATAGAAGAAAGCTACTCAAAACGCCAACAAAGTCATCTGCGGTTTCGAAAGAAAGGTTCCTTTTTTAGCGCATTATACTTCAAAACGCTCTTAAGCGCGACACAACTTTTATCATAGCTGTGAATGCAAACATCAATTTTTTTTTCTATTTTTCATTTGATTTCGCTTCATTTTCCGGTAAGTCTCAAGTGCACCTCTGGTCAGCTCATGCCCTCCTACGCATGAAACAGCGAAGCATGCATAATTAAACTAGCTCCCAGTGCGTGTAATTCACTATTCGCTTTTCAGTACCGTCGAAGCTCCTCGTATTAGAAAAGTAAGCTGGCTTTGTCCCGCTAATCGCTCCTTGTTTTTTTAAGACTCATCTCTAGCACCCATCTTCTCCGATTTAGGTGGCTGCTAATTGCTCCCCCCGCGTGTTCTCCAAACGGCATTTGAAAGACGGGTGTCCTTTGTTTTGGAGGGAGGGGTGGTGTCATACGTCTCTGTTTCCGCACCACCGCCTTTCCTCATCCACGGAGGCATGGGAGAAGAAACGGGGGTGGGGGGCACTCAGTTGATTGCAGTTGGAAAGTCATGCGGAATAACAACGGCAAAGACCATTTCTCGGAGCAGTGCACTCGGAAGCGCAGCCCCCTACTGCCGCCGGCCGTTTCTCGCCGGACTCGATCTAGGAGCAGCGCCATGCTTTCCATCAGGGACCCAGCAAGAAGCCTACAGCAGGGAAGAAAGAGTAAGATGGGGAAAGAGGAGGAGGAGGAGCACCAGAGGGAGAAGAACGGGTAGTGGGTGGGAATGGAGTGCGGGGAAAGGACGGGTACGAATGACCAAGGCAAAGAAGGGGTAGATAGAGGACGCACACATACGCGCACGCTGTGTCCAACGGACGCGACAGGGACCCGAAGGGAAACAGGGGCGGTAGTGCGCAGGCACGCTTAGTCGTTCGTCCCAGCCGTAGACGGCTTGGTCGCCGTGTAAGGGAGGCCGAAGAATCAGTGACAACGAGGAGCGGAAGAAACGACGAAATCGCATTATCTGGCAAGATTCGCTCGCGGGTCGTTCATCGCGACTGGTCCTTT
This sequence comes from Amblyomma americanum, assembly GCF_052857255.1. Taxonomy (NCBI): domain Eukaryota; kingdom Metazoa; phylum Arthropoda; class Arachnida; order Ixodida; family Ixodidae; genus Amblyomma; species Amblyomma americanum. The sequence continues at coordinate 166,211,042 of NC_135499.1, read as the reverse complement.
CGTCAATACGCGGGGGCTCGCTGCCTGGTACATGGAAAGAGGAGAAGAGTGGGGGGAGAGAGAAAGAGAGACATCCTAGGACTTTCCGGCAGCAGCCCAGATTGGCTGTAGTGTGTTTTCCCTCCCGTGCCGGGCTTCCGTTCTCCTTATCGGACGAGACAACAACGCATCCATCGGTCACCGGGTGCGCCGGAAGCCTGAGTTGCGCCGCCATCTCCACTGAAAATAAGAAAGGGGTAAAAGACAGCTATACGGCGGGATCCGGGCAATGGGCGCCTATGTGCCACTGAAACAACACGCCGTTCGGACTGGCTGACCAGGCAGCACGGTAATGTAGATGTTGACGTTGCCGTCATGTATCGTGCCGGAGATCGAAGTAGCGGCGAAAACATTGCCTCCTCTGCCACAGTTTATACGGAGAGTATGTAGGCAATATATCTACTTATACACATACGTTAGCCATAATAAAAAAGGAGAAAAAACAAGGCCGTAGACAGTGCAGTGACCATGCAGTGTAGAGCCAGGGCCATCTAGGTGGAGCAATGACGACTGGACAAAGGAAACTGGAGTTAATGTTCAGTGATCGCGCGATCTGTATGAGACTGCATGTAGCTTTTTTCAAATATTCGCATTTTGAAAGTGTAATTAGAAATACCTATTATGCACTGCTGGAGGTCAAATACCCCTAGAAATACTTGCAAAATCAAGAACACGTGAATATTTAATTGTGAGGATAAATAAATGCTACATTATTGCTTGCAAGGTGATGCAGGCTTCAGAAAAAGAGCGGCGAAATCGGTGAGCGGGGCTTTAGTGCTACAGCGCTAACACTGAATAGGACACTTAAGCTCAACCTTAAGAGCACTACGCGACAGCGTTAATGGCTATCGCGGCTATATCAGTCCTGGCGCAGTGGTGCATCGGTTAAGCGATGCGCCACTGCCCTGCGATGGCAGGTGCTGCCCCAGGTGCCAGGTTGCTCTTAGCGATCCATTTCTCGCGGCCAGCCAGGCTGCCACCTGCCAGGGTGGGCATTTTACTCATAATCCGATGGGCATGTTGTGACGACGTCACAACATAACGTGACCAAGGTGGCCCGCCTACATCCCAAAAGGGCTGCCTAGGTCAAGCTTAGAGAGACAGGCAGGGACGAAATCGGTGACTGAAGGTTCTAGTGTTATCGCTCTAAAAAAACTAATATTGACTGAGTATTCCTCTAGCTCAAAGATCTCCGCAGTGCTTGTACTCGCAGGATTTTCACTTGGTGCTGTTTAGAGTATACATTCCTTTATTTGTTTTCTTTTTTTACGGCTTTGGGGTGATGGGGGTGGAGGGGGGGGGAGGAGGCGCGCCTTGAGAACGCACATTTCTTGTATTATTTGCTGTATGAAACTCCTACTAGTCACTTTAGCGTGGGGCCGGCAGTCTGGGCTCGAAACCACGAAGTGACGATGCACACTTTGCCGTAAACGTAGAGATCGAAGGTCTCCCAGGGTGTTTTTGAGTCGTTTAAAAGGTAACTGCTGCAGGAGATGGAAGCGTCCATCCGGCAGCACATCACATGCCAGGCGAGCCTGGTTACCCCAGCGTGTTTGAAAAGAATGTCGTGTTGCTCGACTGAGCGAGTCGGCTCTATAATAAAGCTCCCCGCGTCGAGCGGCGACTCCGATGAACAGCAGCACCGAGAGAGACAATGATGTGCGGGACAAGAAAGGAAGGAGAAAGGCAAAAAAAAATGAGAGGACTCCACAGAGAGAATAAGAGAGAGACAAAGCTAGGCTGCGACACAGCGAGCATTTTCGCCTGAGAGCAATACATCAGCCCTTTACGGGCTATGATTTATTCGCTGCGTTTCCCTCGCTCCATTGCAGGAAGCTCGCGAACGGCATGAAATATTCACTATACTCCAGCTCGTACTGGCTATGTCCTTTTATTTTGGAAGCTAAGGAAGACGAGCTCACTTATTCTCTTCCCGAGGACACAGCGCTGCGCGTCCGTCGTTGGACAATATTTTTTTTCGCTATAATCTTTTGAGCTTTTAAAAAATTGAGCTGGGTGGTGCAGGGTTAAGGATGCGCAAAAAGAATGTTTCATCTTCACTGCGTTCCAAAAGCTCTATAAGCGCATGCAGTCTCTGCTTGAAGGGCTTGTCGGAATAACACTAACCTACTTCCAACTAAAGTACCATTTTCACGACAGCAGTGTCATCACGTCTGCAGCGGCAGCTACATGTAATCTATGCAAATGGTTTGTATGAACTCCGTGATGATGCGAAAGTGAACGTCTGTAACTGACTTACCCGTAACCGGATTCATAGTTTGATAACATTTAGAGAACTCAGAGACGTCAACCCACACACTCACTCCCTCTATTCACTCTAATCACTCAATTGCTCACTCACTCGCTCCCTTTCTGACACCTTCATTCACCTACTACACCAATAGATATCAGTATGCCGTCCGTGAGTCGCTCAATTACTCTGCATATGACAACAGACATAAGCCTGCAGCATACTTGCGAGGAAAACGTTGTCAGAATAACAGCAGTGACCCAGCATCGGCGAGGGAGTAAATTTCCGCTGAAAATTAAAATAAAGTCCACATACAAACTGCTTTTGCCTACGAATCATACCGAGATCCATTCAGCGCCTCGAGCTGGTGTCCACCAATACTGTACAGTAATGGACGCATCTGCAGGCATGCATGGGGACCCCTCTAAGTTCTCGCCATGCCGTGTATAAGCGCGGTCAGATTTCTGCGAATTGGATTAGCGCTGCAATAATACTGGCACGCCAACCTCCCGTGATCCGGCGCAATTAACCAGAGTATGTGCGTATGCTGCCGACGCGGTAGCGAAGGGCAATGAAGGGCTTCTCCCACTTTGGCCTGATTAGCGCAATAACGCAGGTCGTGGCTCATGCACGTGCTTAACCTCGGGCGAAGCGTTTTCGTTCCTGGTTTCGATCGCACTTCGGGCCAGCTCCCTTCCTTCCATAAACTCATCCTATTCTTTTAGGGAGCACTGAACACGACCTGCGTACGCTCGTAGACTGATGACTCTGGCCTCATCACTTTCCGCAGCATTTTAACAGGCGCCGAGCGCTGCGTAGACTTACGTTGTTAGAATTTGCGGATGTAACCGGTGCTGGAAACGTGAAATATATAAAATGCGCCAGTTAGGAACGAGTTCACGTCCCTCAATATTCATTAGCAGCTACATAGCGCAAGTGGAGTTCGCGAAGCAAGTGGAAGACAAGGAGAAAACCCGACTACGGTAAACGTGGAGCAGTATAACACGGTGCCTACTGATACGTTTATGAATTGTGTGGCTGAAATACAACGGTTTTCTCATTACAATTTATTTGATTTGTTACAATTTATTTATTTGAAGCTTCTGCCCTCAGGCATTGCGCCATCGAAGGCAAAGAAGGCTGACTGCGCGAAAGAGCAGGTCACCCACATTTGGAAGCTTTGCAGGAGGCTTCCTCCAAGGGAGCGTGAGAGACCCTTCATGCGTTCTGCACTCGCCCGACGAGTAAGCTCGCCGCTTACTGGGTCGCAATGCTGCGCCCGCGCGCGCCTGATAATTGCAATGGCAATTAGCCGAGTCAAGACGCTGCCGAAGCCGGATGTGATGAGAATTGTGCTGGCCTGCCCTATGCGCGAACATTATATAGCCGGGTTGGATTTCCAAAATGGGCTTCGAACAGCTGTTGGAGCGAACGACCCGGAAGAGAGGAGCGTGCCTCGACAAGTTCCCTGCAGCCAACAGAACGGGTGCTCGCTGCATGGCGCGCACGTCAGCTAACCCATGCGTGCGCTCACCCATGCGTGCGCTTGGTTTACGGAGCTATTTGCGGCAAGTTAAAAGAAGTTAAATAAGGTTAAGGCGACGGCGTTTGTTTGCTGTTGTTGTGGGGAACAAGGGGCTTCTGCATCACTTGAAATTCGCTGAAACTGACGGAAGGCCTCCGTAATCTTTGCAGAAATAATAAAAAAAAGAAACTTGCGCAGAGGCATATAATGAAGTTAGAAAAATTTCACTCTAGTGCTGAAAGGAAGAAGTTCAGTTAAAATGTGACAGCTTAAGCTTACACTGGCCCTTACGGGGGTGACGTTCATAACAGGAAGTCGTTTGCTTAACGCTGTTCGGTTTTGTTTTTAAGCTGTGTGATGTGTACTGGCTTGGGCACGGGATCCGTCTATTCTACTTCTCTGACAACTGAAGCAAAATATATTGCTAAAAATCAGAGAAGAGGGTTTAAACAAGTAAAGAAGTAATAGGTCTGTCGTTACAGTTTACTTGGCACTGACCTCTAGAGTCGGCTATATGTGGTCTCATCGGGTGAACAAATAGTGTTTAGAAATAATAGTACGATCTATAGCATTCATTTCCCGGACTCAATTCTTAAATTAAAATAAGTTTTTAGCATTCCCATTTAACTGCCGCTGCTACTTCTCTACTGTTTTATCGCTCACCACGTCTTTGACCTCACTCAAATAAGCCTTTTGCTTCAAAGGCATTTCCGTGTTGTTAATAAAAGCGCTGATATAGTCTGTTTGCGTTATAGTTATTCAGAACTGCTCGAAACAAAAGAAGTAAATAACTGTAAACTACTTATTATTCTAAAAGGCAAGTCAGACACCTGGTACTGACGAGTTGTTTCTGAAAGCGAGCTCGTAAGCAACAATGCTCTGACTGCGTAATGAAACGCAACCCAGCTATTCATCGGAGAACACGAACGGGCGGACGCCCTTTTGTGCCCCACGTTCCATTAAGCTGGCGCTTACTGTGTCCACGTCAAGCTTAGACAGCCATTTTTCACTGTGTGCTCGCGTGTGTTGTCGCGTGCCTCATGCGTTTGTATTTTATCATGACACTATGCTCTGAACAATGAAACCAGTTTCGGCGGCGAAACACGTGAGCGGTTTTGTGACGACGCATGTTCCGTTGTCGAGGAATTGTTTTCAATTCTGAGCAGGAAGTGAGAGGATATAAAATAGCATCTTAAAATATACCATAAATGTGGGAGAGTTAAAATGGGTCGTGCTAGTTTGTTTCTGCACTCTTATATTTTCTCGTGGGAAAATTCCCACAGGCACCAGCTGCTTTAGTCATCCATGCATGCTTGCGGAGTAAACGTCTTTGTCCTCGCGGCGTCAGCATCGGTGGACGCTCTGGCGAATGTCCGGGTACGCTGATTAGAAGGGATGAAACAGAACTTTGTAACCCCCATCACGGTTTGATACAGCGAGATATCATACATTCTCAACCCGTATGCGCTTCAATTGCCTCCTTTTACAATTGTGTCATGAACACCGAAATTGGTCTTTCGACAAACCCTGATCGCAACAACTTGCTACGCTCTAAGCTGTGCAAGAATTCTTCTGAGAGCTCTTTCGTCCGCGTAGTTTTCACTTTCATAAGAATAATTCATTTCTATAGTTTACTGTTACCTCGTCTGAGCGAGAATTTCCGGGCATCGGTAAAAGCATACGTTTGGTTGGCCTCTAATGCGGCTCTGTGGGCCGTATCTGCATTATTCTGAAGCGAAAGCTTCACTACGCTAGTTAAAACAGATTTATCCGTGCGTTGCCGGTTGGCCTTCAAGTGAGCCAGACGTCAAGTGTGGCTATAGACCTTACCATACGTGGTCCACCATAGCGTGGCACCACTTCACCTTTATTTTTTGACCTTGACCTTCGACATTTCCATTCACCGGTAGAAGACGGTAGAATAGGCCGCAGCGTTCATTGGGTGACGAGCCTCTCGCTATAAACCATTAATTCAACTGCCACCTGCCAGGGTAGCAGGGTGGGCGCGCTGCCTATACAATGTGCGGAACGCACTCAACATTACAGACACCAAGCCGCGTCTACTTGCCCGATACACCACAGCTTTCGCTCTCTAACCAGTTTCAGCAGTAGTTAAACCACAGATAATTTTTTTCTCTAGTCTTCTTTCCATTAATGCCCCCTAAGTCTGGCTTCACCTCTGTAACCACTGTATCCATCATTTATAAATCGCTTCATCTATTCGACTTCAGTTAGCAATTCATAGTCCTGTGCGAATGTGCTTCGATTGTTCAAGCACTGGAGGGCAGCCCGTTAAACCTGCCCGGAAGCTGTCTTGGTGGTGAAGCATTACTTTAGTGGCAGTTGAGGCAAGTTCATACTGTTTGTAAATGGCTGCAACAGCAATATCGCTGCTGCATTCTTCAAGCACGTTGTTTGAAAAAAATATACCTTCTTCTATACTCGTCAAAAGCGCCTCTAATTAACTGGGATAAGTTAATTTCACAACGCTCAGGGGAACTGTGAAGGATTATCTGGGAGAGAACTGCTCGCTTAAGAAAGCGCGCTTGGCGCGAGAAAGCCGCGGAGCGCGAAGTGTTCATGTGCGCCGTTCAGCTACCAAAGGCATGCTAAGCCAAACCTTGCCTATGTACCAAACATGAGCAGTGCACCTTACTAAAGCGCGGAAGACATACAAAGCGCTGAACATTGAGTAATACATTAACTCAATTACATTGCCTCAACTGCATTAATACTATTGTACTATTCCACGGAACTGTAATACACAATGAGTGATATTATTGACTTGCTGCATTACGTCCGACATACGAAACCTAATATTGGCTAAGCTTGATTGAATAATCGACTACATTCGGTATACGGCAGTGACGGGAGAGAGACAGAGAGTGAAACCTCGTTAGCAGTGTAGCGTTGTCAAGTTCCTGAAGCGAAGAATTTTTAGCAAAATAGCGGCAGTGGCCTTTTCCTAGTGCGCAGTGCTTATGCGACTATGCTTCTCAAACATAATGGGCACGTGGCATTAATGAGTGTCATCAGCAGTTCTCTCATTCGAGCTTAATCGGGGTCAGTTATTTTCCCTTTTTTGAATGTGCCTAATTGCAATAATAGCACATGCAGCGTTAATAAGAGAACATGAGCAGACTTTTGCGAAGTTATGTTTTCGAGTTTTCCTAAGTGCTTCGAAGGGAAAGAGGGAAAAAGAGGTAAAAAAGAAAAGGAGGTGAACGAAACAAGAAAATTTGAGAAATACGGGCCAAAAAAATAAAGTTCAGAAAAGATACATTTTTAACAACTATTAAGTCAAATGTAATATTTGAAACCTCCTTACTCTTCTGCAGATTGCTTAATTATTCGCATTTGTGCATCTCTTTCTTGTCTGTGTCCTGATTCGCGGAGCCGTTCATTTCACCATGCACAAACTCGCCCCTCAGGCCGTTATTCTGAAACATCTATATTGCCTTTATGCCGCATTTTTAGAAAGCACATTTTATCGTGATAGGCTGCGGTTTATTGAAAATTCCCCCTGAAGGGTTGTTCTTTATGTTTTAAGCAAATCTGTGGCAAGCAGACAGCGTACATAGAAAAATAGATTACAATAAATCATGATATATAGAAACTGTGATTTTGCTTTTTTTGTCCACTCTGGTTTATAAAACTAATTCAACAGGGAATTGTCCGTCATGGTGCAACAGATGATGAGAAAAGGTGTGTTATTGATTTTTTGCTTCGCTACGTTGTTCCTGTTCTTTACCCTCTCGAACATCGTAAAAATGTTTATACAGGACATGTACAAGTGCGACAACATCAGTAAAGGTACAACGAATACAGCGTCGTTTACAGGGTTTCAGAGACCATACTTTTTTGTGACTAACGATAATACATGAGGAAGAATTTCTGCTCTAATTGCCTTTGGTAGCACAAATTTTGTTTATCCCGGAGCCTTTCCGACTCCTTAGTGGATCTAGTCTACAGCATTGCTAAATGCTTGTAGTGTTTAACCAGACAAGGCGAATAATGCGTGCACTATGGCTCGAAGAGCTGAGCGCACAATGTACATAGACCTCGCTTTCTCTCTCTCTCACTTTCTGAACGGTAGGGCTAACGAACAAAAAGAACCATTTTTTAAGCTGGTGTGTAGTGTGACGTCAGTTTAAGTGCTGTAGTGGGAAGCAGACGCAGCAAATGACGCTCTTCAAAGCGGGTATTTCCAACAGCAGCAGAAAAAGTACAGAATTTTAACCTGCACTAGGATTAGAGACTGTTTTCTACAGGCAGCAGTGAGTTTGTATCAGGTGAACTTAACCAGAAAGTAATTAAACGATAGCTGAGCCTGGTAATTGAGCGGCCCTGTTGCATCCTACTACTGAATGAATTCCCGTATTGTCTCGTAAATGATCGCATAGCATTGTTATCATCTACCTTTATTCTGCCCCGTTCCTACTAACTAATGTTTTAGTAATAGCGAATCTAGCAGCTTGACACACGGTCTATTCAATGAGTTCTGCTCACTCCGATTACGCAACAAGGGCTGCAAGATACAAGTTACCCACACTGCTTGAGCAGACGCATGTCCACGGTCCCCCGTGGGCGCGTAATCATTGGCTCAATCTGGCGCTCGCGGAACCTGGTTTGTCCCTACACGCGTAACAGGAGCGCGGGAAGCCTGAGGGAAGGCGGCATCGCGGCGAGTCACGTCTCTTGGTGCCACAGCGAGACCAGCGCTGGAGGCGTAGTGCACGGCATTCTTTTTGGTTTCGTCATTAGTCGCTGGTATCGAAGCAGTAGGCACAGAAGCAATTATTTTTCTTTTATCGCAATATATATCTTGCCCTGCAGAAAGAGAGCAAGCCACTGTGTGCGCGACAGAACTAAAGGAAAGAAGGCTTAGGCTAACAACAAAACAAAGCCACCCCCTTCTAATGAATGCAGGGGAAAAAAAGGAAAGCAGTGCTAGGGAGGTCGTTTCTATTCGGGAGTTATCGGTCTTCGATACGAGAGATGGAAAAGCGTTGTTTCCACACAAGCGCTCTTTTTGGCTGCTTAATCGTCAGTTATGATCACTGTTTTTAATTCATATGCACTGCTTTTTAAATTCCTTATTAGCTTTTCCCTCAGATCGGACGCTGTAAGTTGACACGTACAACTATCAAAGGGAAGTGTGATATTAGTGGTTGTATTTTTTAATTTCATTCTTACGCCTCATTGTTCTCGCTCAATCGGCACATGCACGTACTACCGGCATATCAATGCAAGAATTAAAAAGAGAGACGACAAGATTTACACTGTTCGGTAATGCCTGTTTAATGCAGTGTGCGCAAGTGCCCAAATACAGAGCGAAGGAATAGTTGATGGTTATTTTATTTCTCATCGCATTAATCTTTTTTGCCTGGCATGTTTTTATTAAATTTCACTTGCAATGAGCCTCTTGGTAGGAGAACGTGTGTTTATTAAATCAAAAGCACCGAAAACAGCGCCTATCAATGTTAGCAGTAAGTGCTTCTCCCTCTTCCTCACCCTCTCCTCTTTTTGAAGGATGCAAACTCGAACTTTTTTTACACCAAAGCTCTCTCCTTTCTTTTTTTTGAAAAGTCCTCTGTCCACCATGGGCTCTCTTCTGGGTCTTGTTATATGACTAGATTATGTTGCATTACCAACGTTCCAGGTTTCTGAAGGGATGAGAGACTTTTCTCATCACTCCTTTAGAGCTTTTGAGAGCCAAAAGTACTTGTAAACTTCCGCTGCACTATCTACACTCTAAACAAAAAAGGAGTAAAAAGAGAACAAGCTTAGTTCTAGCGCACCCCTTTTTATAGTGGGAGGACATTTTACACTCTTTTTTACTGCCATATGGACGTATTCATGGTTGTAGTTTACTTGAAAGCCCGTTAGCCTGACAACTTTTGTAAAAGACCGTATGTCAGCTTGCCGCACTGATGTATATGGGACTGAAGACAGATTTTCCTATTAGGAAGATTAATGTTCTAATTAGGACGCGGGAGCTTATCGGGCAGTTTATGGCTTTGTTTGTCTTATTGTCAAGATTTTTGTATGTTTGCGATGTAAAGGAGAGAAGATAAGGGCTCATAAATTTAAATTACAATATTCACAGAATAAGAATACTTACGTAGTGATAACTCGCAATGTTTTTTATGCTTTAATAATTCATCATCACGTTTTAAGTGGGGGATTCATGTTCTGAGCAAGCGGCTGAAGATTAAACCACATCCCGCATCAAGACGAGTTTGGCAAAGACCAATGGTCCCTAAACATTCATTTGATATTCATCTGTGCGCGTTAAAAGAAAAAAATACAAAAACAGAGAACAAAAGATCCAGGCTTCAGGGTAGACAACGTAAGTGTATGCTAGTATATATGTGAAGTCGAAGATAAAAATTTCTATTACTGTTCGATTTCTTCATTCGCACCTTTTTCCTACTTACTGGGGCTAACGCGTGTATTAGTGAAAAGCGCTGAAGGAAAGTGACCTCTTTGTTCTTTGCGTTAGCACCGTAGCCACTCGGCTGACTTAATTTTGAAAAACGCAGCTCCGATACCATTATTTTACTGCTAACCCAGCAATTTTCCTGCATTTTCGTCTTAATTATTGAACGTTAAACACAACAGAACAGCCCTGAGGTCTCAAGGATAACTAATACCTTTGACAAAAAAGACTCCTGAAGCTCTTATTCTGGCTGCAAATTATTTCCAGGCAATATAAGTGAAAAGCACTGGCATCCCAATATTCAAAGCTATAAAAACGTTTGCAGCTTACTATGAGCAAATAATTTGAAGCATTTAGATGCGTTGCGAGGATTGTTATTTTGAGTCTTTGAATCATAAAGACTAAATCCTGAAGTACGAGTATAAGGCAAACGCGTGAATTGTTTCCAGTACAGGCGGTGTTCATAAACGCCAACTTGGACACATGACATAGGAAAGCTGCTTTATGTTGCTTCCTAGCTTTCTCTGTGAGCTCAACACTCTGTTAGGTCACATCTGTGACCGAAATCACTGTTATTATTTGCACTGACACGTATGACACTCGAACCATAGCAGGTCCGCTCCATGAGAAAGCGAAGGACACGAGCAACAGCGTGCAGTGATGCTCATGCGGACGTACCACATTCTCCTCTCTCCCCCTCTCTCCCCAAGCCGCTGTCTCTCGGTGGGAGCGTCTTTTGTGCACGACGCTGGGTCCGACCGGAAATGGCGTCTTGCAGGCTGAACATATGAGGGGTCGCTCCCAGGCGCACAAAAAGTTCCCGTTGTCCGCAGCCGTGGGTCTGAGAGCCGCGGACACACCACGCGGTTCCTCCGTACGACGTGCTGTGGGACCCGTCGCCGCCGCCGCAGCGGCCGCAGCCTGAAATACTAATCGCACGCCGGAGAAATAATATAGTCCTGATTAGCTGTTTCGCAGCATTCCGTTCGCTCGGTGGCGGGGAGAATTATCTTCTTTAGTTTGTTGAAGCCGCCGGCCAGCGACAGGAGCGAGGCGAGGACAATCTGGGTGGGCTTCGCTGCCCCAAAGGAATGCTCACGCAACGTGCGAATTCACGCGGGCCTAGGAGCGGCGCGCCTAATAGACATTTTTCCCGCGGGGCGAATGTCTACTGCGATCAACTATGGGGCAGACGATGCTGTAGCAGCATGGAAATAAATGAAGGAAGAGGGCAGGGGACGCGGCACTCGCAAGCTTTGTGGGTAGTGTTCTATGCAGTGGTTGGCTTGGTACAAAATATGTAAGCATTCTTGTTTATCTTTGCTTTGTATGCATTACTAATTTTTAATTTTGCCTTTCGTAATTTGTAGAGTGAAGAATCGAGGAGGTGAGACATAACGAAATAGGTATTTATAATTTTTGTTGAAGACGTTGTCTAGATAATTAAAACACCGCTCTCAAATTCACCCTGTACATTGATTATTCTCTGCTTATTCTGACATCACTGATTCTAAAATTAGGAGGACGGTTAAGCCTCGCGTTGAGTGCAGACGCGAGAGCGCCTTCTCTTCCTTTTTTATTCATTTTATTCCTTTTCTTTCTCATTTCTTACCGTTTACCAGTCCACAATCAGATTACACGGTCATCGATTACATTCACAATTACAGATCAAATTACCGATTACTAATTACCAATCACAATTATCGATTAACTATCACCAATAAATCTTCAAGTTACGCTGCACGACATACTACGCCAATACATATTCATACATATAAACACCACTGGTTTCAGTATAATGAAGCACCACAACACCGCCTTTTCATTCCGCACAATTTCTGACGCCTAAACAGCATATCCCTATTTGGTTTTATTTTTAAAATTTACTATAATATCCCCGACACATGTCAAGAAATCATACACACCACTACATGTTCACTATGTACTATCGTGCTCAGTATGAGTTGCAACGCGCCGTCATCGACCGGAGCTGGCTCCCTCGTCTACATTCTCCGACAATCGCTCGGAATTCTGGGAAAAACTGCCATTCCAGGAAACGACCACACTCCCTCTCAGGAAACAGCTTAGTATAACTGAAATGCATTCTATTTGACTGCGGTATTCTACTGCATCCCAAATACCTTAGATAAGTTCGTTATATATTTCCTGTTTTTGGCCCAATTAAGAATTCAAGACGAAATATTTGAAACTGAATTCAATTTCATGCATGCAAATTCCGTGAACACGTTTTACTATAGTGAAACGTGTTCACAGAATTTCCTTGCATAAAATTGAATTCAGTTTCAAATATTTCGTCTTGAATTATTAATTCGGCCACTAACCGGAAATATATAACGAACTTATCGTTGGCCCAGAATTCCGAGCGGTTGTTGGAGGATATAGACGAGGGAGTCAGCTCCGGTCGATGACGGCGCATTGCAACTCATATTGAGCGCGATAGTACCCCTCTAACACGCTCGAGCCAACTACCATTCATGCTAATACAGGAGAACTAAACCCAAATATCCTCCGCAAACAGGACTGAAAACATTATCACGTCGCATAACCATTTGAGCCGAATGATGCTCCAGCTCCGGGGCATTTGCGATGAAAAACTTTCTACTGGACTGGTTTCCGATGTTGATACGGTGTCTATTGTTACCGCCCCTTTCACCATGTTGTCTTCTGTGAAGCTGACGCAATGCAGCCACTAGCTGAGCGCTTTGTAAATAATCTGTATTTAACCCCTTCAGTGCATACATAACCTCGTATAGTAAATACCATGTTGGAAAAAACTACCCTTCGTGACTATGCGCTGCGTGCCCACCTGGCATGCAGGGGGTCTGGGTGCGAACCTGCATGGCGTCTGTTTTATTTAATACCACTAAGCCACCACGGCGGGTAATGATTTACTTCGATATTCTGATTTTTTAATGTTCCCGGATTATTTTCCGAATGACGCTGGGCGACGGCCGACGGCGGGTTTTCAGCACAGCGAGCACCTTACGCAATTGCCGAACATTGCCGGAGGTGATTTTATGCACTTACGCGACTACAATAACACGCCACGGTGGCTCAGTGCTTTTGGCGTTTAGCTGCGATACTATGGTCGCGGGATCGAATCCCGGCAGCGGCAGCGTGATTCCGATGGCGGTGCAGTGCAAATACGCCCATGTGCTGTGCGACGTCAGCGCACGTTAAATAACCCCAGGTGTGTGTGTGCGTGCTTGCGTGCGTGCGTGTTTGTGTGCGTGTGTGTGCGTGTGTGCGCGCGTGTGCGTGTGCGTGTGTGTGTGTGGGGGGGGGGGGGGCAGGACACTTTAGCGGGGGTTGTTTTCTTGGACCTGACTAAGCGATGAGACGACGGCAATAATGAATTTCCCGAAGTGATCATGACAGCCTGTGGCAGACGGAGGAAGACAATAGTGACACGAGGCAAAGCGGACAGGGCGGCCGCCGATATGGGCTCTCTAGATGGCGACAGCTTACGCCACAGACTCCGGTTCCTGCACGCAGCGTTGAGGAACGTAACGAGGCGCCAATTCCCTCACCTCCCTCGTTTCGTTGCTGCCGCTACCGCTCGCTCAGTGCGTTGCCCCGCCAAACAGGGCTTTTCTGCACATAGAGGCATAGCGAGGGAAAGTCATCTATAGCGAAAGCATTGGCGCTGGAAGCGGGCCGTGACAATGTCGGAAAGATGAGGAGGGGTACTGTCCAGTAGTGGCAGAGCAGGCTTCGCGATGAAAGCGGAGAGTGCCGCCTTCTCAATCGATGTTGCGCTGAGAGTCAAAGAGGTTTTGTTAAAGCGATCGAGTTAGCTGACAACGCTAACGCGCAAGTTGTTCCTTTAGAACACCCTGGCTCCGCCCCGCTCGGTTCTCGGTGGCCCCCGCCGTCGTCTTAGAACAGGTGTGCTTGCTTGAACGTGGCACCTTGGTTGCTCGCTCGCTGGCGCGCTTCGTTCCTGCCTATAATGCTCTTCGCGTTCATTACCAGATTTGGTGCCCGGTTCGTCGGCCACACTGCTTGCATCTTTCTCTGTTGTTTGGCGAAACTGAAATTAACAGCAACCGGTAATCTTAGGTAAAGACAGCACATCGTTACCGTCCACGCACGCTTATCTTTAAGTGTTGGTCGCGTTCTTCGCTTATACTTTTTTTTTCTCGCGTGTAGCACGCAACTACCTCTCGGAAGCCCGAATCGCATTCCTCCCGACTTTTGAGCATCACTCCTGCGCCGCAGTTGGCAGCCTCGTAAAACTGCTTGAAAGATGTCTGGGTTCTTTAAACCAGAAGCTTGAATCCACAGAGTTGTCGCATAGTTTTACAGCTAACGCTTTGTTCTTATGAACACAACATTTCTCAACTTGTATTTTGCTTCAATATTCGTGCAGGCTGAGAAAACAAGGTGCATTTTTTTTTTGCATGAGAGCTTGGTTTGCATTACCGCTTATTTAACACAACGGCAAACCTAAAAATGTCCTGCAAAAAAATATCACAAGTTCTCGAACTAAACAAAGGTAAAAGAAAAGAACTATTTCTAGTCCTCTGTTCGGCCTTGCACTTCTGCTGCACAGGTCCTCTAGTAATGTTGTAGATGAAAAAACTTACAAAATAAAAATGTACGTGCCTCTGTAAGGCCGCCTACTGTCAGGCACGCTCCGGTTTAATTAAAGAAACCTGCGGCTCCTTAACGCGCAGTGAGATGTAGATAAAGAAACACATTTGAATTTCGCCTCCGCTGTAATTGAGCTGTTGACGCCGGGAACCTGCGACCTTTTGTTCATCTGCCGAAAGGCGCGACCGCTGAACCACCACGGCGGATAGCATAAAGAAATTAAGACTAACTGTTATGCACTCAAGGCGTGAAAGTTTGTATGAACGAGTTAAAATTTTTATTTATTTTTATTTATTTACAAATACTGCAGGCCCTATTCGGGCCCAAGCAGGAGTGGGTACATACAACAACGTAAATTACCATTGCCAATTAGCAATTAAGAACACAATAAACATGTACATACATCTTTGTAACACTATACGTAACAGAAATAAACATGAACGTACAACAGTGCAATATGTAAACAAAATAACAATGAAAAAGCGTAACGCAAAAGAAACTGCTCTCATTGCGGCAATTTTAGAGGTCAAAGAAAAGGTTATTTGAAAGCTGAACGAACGATTCTATTGTTTTAGCGTTAACTACTTCTTCGGGTAATTTATTCCATAGTGAAATTGCATGGGGAAAAAGAGAATATTGATGGATGTTAAGGTTACTTAATGGTTGCTTAATTGTTTTGTTGTGGTTTGTACGAGCAGAGCGCATGGGGGGCTCGGGTAAATAACATTCACGCGCTATTTTGTAGTGACCATGGTACAGCTGATATATAAATTTGATGCGAGATACAATTCTGCGATGAACTAGTTTTTTCAATTTCGCCCTGTCGCGAAGAACGGACACGCTTGAAAAACGCGAGTATGTGTAGTATATAAACCGCAAAGCTAAATTTTGCACTCTTTCTATTTTCTTGATTAAATATTTTTGATGAGGGCTCCAGATTAAATCCGCATATTCTAATTTTGGTCTGACAAGAGCTTTGTATACTAGACCTTTTAATATTATCGCATGTTTTTGAATGTGTCCACGTGCATTACATTGCCTCGCCATCTTCTCGTCTCCTAAGGCGCTATAAATCGAGTTATGCCACAACTTAGCACAAAAACTTGCGATATTTAGTAAACAAAAACTGAGATTTTAAACGAAACACAAGATGTAGTTTTATTTGATGGCAGAATAATAAGTCGCTTGCCGTGCGACTTTCAGCGGAGAATAAGAAACAATGCGTGCGTATGGAAATCGCATGCCGCTGTCGGGATTCCTGTGAGTGCTGCTGTGCTCGTCCTAAAATTGATCACCTTCATGGCAACTTAAGTCCTCCTTCCATATAATTTTTCCAGTGCAGTTCATTCATTCCTCCTTGTCGGTAGTAGAATGAGTGCACTAGCTGCAAATCTTTTTTTTTAACACTGAAGAGGTTTGCCTTGCGTCGCGCACGAATACTTTCCATTCTTTTTTCGCTTTCTCTTTGTTTTATTCCAAGAACAGTTTCAAGCCCCGATGCCAGCGCCACCCGCCTGTATGCACAATTAATGGCGCTGTTCTTGTTTTCGCACTTCCGCATGGCTGACATCTCTTTTTTTTCCGCGCTGCTGAGGTGGTAGCTCCCGAGCACTGGGTGTCTTTCGCGAGGATAGAACGTCCAGTGAGCATAAGGAGAAAAAAAAACGAAACTTCACGCATTTGACAGTCCGGAGAGCGAAAGATATAAGCATTGGAGAGGATGAAAAGGCATCTCTCAGTCCCTGCAGAAAACAAGAGCATACAATGCGTAGACTATAGTTACAACATTAACAAAATGAAAACGTGACAATGGACCATGGCTCGTAGGGTACTGGATGCCTCCGCTGACCAATCACAACGGTGAACAACAGAAAGTTTTTATTGGTTGATTCTATTAAACAAGCCAGAGGCATTAAGATTCTTCAGTTTATAATTTCTTCTCGTGATGAGCTTTTTGTGTAGAAAACGAGAAAGGCTTTGACAACAGACTGTACCCTTGGCGCGGCGGGAGTCTGTGTAGCGGTTATGAATACGGGCCGAGCTTCACTGCAAGTAAGTAACAATCGACAAACCGACAACAGCGCTCTATTCTCTGCCGCGATTCAGGACTTAAAAATTAAGCTAAGAGCTCGTGACTCACTCTCACTTTCAATTTTTTTATCTCCTATTTTTGTATCCTGTGCGACGGTGGTACAGCTAGCTAACAATGCAATGTACTGCACTGTGTAAACAACAGTTTGGAGTTCAACATTAGCGGTTCCTTCGGCGAAACTTTGCTGAAAGCATAAGTCTCCTGTTGGATGTGTTTTTAGTGTTGAAAGTTCAAGGCACCGCGTATGGATTTCAGGCGAATATATACTACTGCCGTCACTAAGTCGAGCAACTCTTGGACTACAATTCTCTATTTCCGAGTGGTTGTGGCAGCTTGCGTAACTTCTTTCATTTACCAGTTTTTCATTTAGTTTTTCTGTTTTTCGGCTTAAAACGGGCAGGTGGTCCGCGAAGCCGTTCCAGATAGGCAGGACTGGCTGCTCTTCGATCCATGCAGTGATTTTCACATGATGCCACTGCTTATTACTTTTAATGCCGGCAGACGCTGCTCACTAAATATCCGCTCTCGTGCCTAGACTAGTATCTCTTCCTTATGTGCCGATAGTGCAAACCTTTTGTGACCAGGGATGGTGACCGCGTTAGTAACAGGCAGACGGCACTGCCCGGCATGGATAAATTTTTCTGTTACTGGCTTCACTGCTGGTTGATTCCTCCGGAACCCCAGTTTCATAAAAACGAAAAGTCAAAATAAAAATAGCAAGGGTCATTATATGTATAGGCGAAAGCAAGTAAAAGCTAACTGTCGCTTAAATGCGAGGTTCCGTCCACTTTCAGCACCTTTTTCTCTTGCTTCTTTTCAACGCAACCCTTGGATTAAGTAATTTATCCATAACCATGGGTGGCATTTAGAAGGCTGCAGAGATTATTCGCTGATTGATAAGTTTTCTTTCTCTTAGCCTGAGTGTGCTCCTCAAAATTGATCTTTTTCCACACACATCTGACACAGAGCCAAAAACAGACAAAATGCGCAAAAGAGAGGTTGTGAAGTTAACTGTAAACGTTGCAAAGCTTCCCCAGATGGAGTACTTTCCAGAACCACCTGCTGTTTTTATGCCATTGAACCGTCTGGTACTTTTGATTTGATTCTTAAAATTTGTACTTCGGAAAAGCTCATCGTTTAAATCTTGCAGTATTTATTTCTCAAAGACCAAATTTCAACTATAATTTTGCACAGTATATTTTTATGGATGAGCATGAATACAAATGTAACGATTCCATGACGCACCAACACTGTTTTTTTTGCAAAAGGGCATAAGCGGCGCTTATTACATGCTTGAATTACAGCGTATCCGAGCGGTATGCTTTTTCAGGACACAATATTCCAGTGAGATTAAGAGCAAGACTAAAATTATTTGAATCACTAAACTTCTGGCGCCTTGCAAAGCTTCCTGAGAACAGTGTATATTTTTTGTAATAGAAAGAATTTTGAAGAACGGAAATATTTATCCGAAGAGCACAGTGTAAATTCCACTTTTCTTTCGTTTTTGTCGGCAGCCCCCTAATAAATATTCGTCTTTCTGCAACCTTAATTTCGCGAATTTAACTCATGGCGTCTGAGAATTTCCTTTGATGGATATGACGGACAATATTCAGCACTTCTTTCAAAGAACTACACATGAAAACCACGGTTATTGCAGAGCTTACACGCTTCCAAAAATTATTGTCATAACCCTGCAGTACTCTTCCTAAACCTGTGTCGTGTCCTAGGCTTTCAGGAGTAATTCCGTTTTCTCCGGTACCTGTTCAAAACATAACGTGAAATAAGTCTTAACGAGTAGTAATAGGGCCCGTAGGAAATTTTTGGGCGCACACAAACCCATGTTACATATTGAGTCTTTGTTCAACAGATGCATTCCACAGCTTTTATTTCGCACAAAAAAAGGCCGCACATCATACTATTGTTTTGCCTCCGCTAATCCCGGCGCTTCGTAACAGAATTCAATGCAACCACCATTTCGTCCATTTATTTTGTTTATGCTAAATAGCGATACCATTGGGCTTCGGATTAGCACGTACGCATGCACACACCATCGCACACATACGCGCACGCGCGCACGAACACCTACACACACGGAAACACGCACTCACTCTTAACAATTATCTAGTCGCCGAGTGGCTTCGTATGCGTATATACAACCCTTTCCGAATACATTTGGCTAGTAGGAAAAGGTAGGTAGCAATTCGTAATTTGTGAGGCTCACCGATTCAGAACAACTCGCACACTATGGTGAGTCTAGAGAAATAGCGAGCAGTGTAATAGTGCGCAAAAAATTGTCTACGTGTTTGTTCGGTAGTGGGCTAGCTGGCGTTGCCACGGCGCGCGATCACCTTCGCAGAACTTCTATCAATGTCTGCTCGGCGACTCCAGCGTTCATAGCGCAAGCGAAGAAACGTTTGCTCAGTCGCGCGCGCGGTGCAGCGACTTACAGATTCTCACAGAGCGGCGCCTTTATGCGGTTCGCCTCGCTTGCTCATGTTTATGTGAGCGAGCACCTATAAGCTCTCTGAGCATTTCGCTGCTCTCGGAGTCTAGGCCACTTGCATTTGAATTTCATAATGATCTGGTCTGCTCTGCATAATACATGACCGCGAACACCATCGCCTTTGCCAGCACATTTCCTGTGTGTGTGTCTTCCGAAGTGGCCCGCGCGGGATTCGTAAATTCCGAGCCTTGTCACGCTTTCATCGTTCTCTTTCCAGAAGAAAAGAAAGCAGAGTGTAGAGTGCGATGAAAAGGTCTCCGTTAAGATTGTCACAAATTTTGCTCGATTATTTAGGCGCCATTTGTTCGGCGCAAATGTTTTCGCGCACTCCGACACATCGCGTGTTGGTTGTGCTAATATGAACGTATGGCTGCAGCCGCTGCAGCTCCACTGCAGCTCCATTGTTTTGTTCACTTTTTTCGCGTTATGCCTTCCTTGCTGCCTTCTTAGCCTAAGGTCGGAGCTCGGGTCGGAGTAGAACGGCTTTTTGTGAAATTATCGGCTTTGTTTGTCAAAGGGCATAATAATTAAGACGGCGAACCTTATATTTCGCACCCGCAGGTAATTAGAATGCATGGTACGATGTGCTCAGCATTTGAGAAGTGAGAAAACTGGATCAGCGTAGCCTCCATAATACAGTTTAGTTTTAAGAGACCACGATGCCTAGCAGTGATTACTGCACTTATGCGTTGTATACAATTTTTGTCCGTAAAGTTTCGAGTCTGATTTATTTTCTTCTCTAGAAATGATTCCCCCAAACAAATATTGGTGCGTATGTGTTGTGCCATTTTTTCGGGCTAACCAGAGCTATTTATGTTAATTGCTGTGGCAGCGCTAGATGGCACTACATGTAAAAAAAATACATTGTCAGTAGTCGTCTGCGCAATCTACTGTGATTGAATATGGAGAGATGGACGTCCACCTCGAACAGCGCGTAAACATAAAATTCTGTGTGAAGCTTGGCAACACTGCCACACAGACGTATGAGCTCCTTCGGGACGCTTACGGCAACGAGACGTTATCGCGGGCGTGTGTTTTAGAGTGGCACAAGAGGTTCGTTTTCGAGGAGAACGTCGGTGGAAGACGACACAAGGCAGGGGCGCCTTTCAACTTTACGGAATGAAAACAAACGTAAATCGGATCAGGGAAATCGCACAGCAAGACCGCACCATTACAGTCGCATGCTATCAGATGCTCCCGACATCAATAAGACAACATGTCACCAACTTTTGCATAAGAACTTGGGGAAACGAAAGCTGAATGCCAGACTTGCGCCGCACTCCGTCACACAGGACCAGAAGGACACGCGGGCATCAGTGAGCGCTGATTTGCTCTACGAGGGCAGAGAAGAATTCTGCATTCGCCGATAGCATCATTACTTAAGACAAAACATGGTGTTTTCAATACGATCCTCAAACAAAGAGGCAGAGCGCCGAATGGCGGTCCACAAGCTCTCCGGCGTCGATTAAGGTGCGGGGAGAAAAGGCCAAAACAATGACGATGCTGATAGTTTTTTTCGATGCCAGAGGTGTCATACACCACGAGTTCGTCCCACAAGGGCAGACGGTGAATCAGGAGTTTTATAACCGCGTGCTCCAACACATGAGTGATGCACTGCGACGCCGTCGCCCTGACTTATGGGCATCTGTACAATGGAGCCTTCACCACGATAACGCAAGACCGCACACTACTGTCAGCGTGACAGAATTTCTCGCCAAGCACATCATTACTGTACTTCCCCATCCGCCATGCTCTCCTGACCTCTTCCCATACAATTTTTTCCTGTTTCCTCGTGTGAAGAGAGCTCTAAAAGGGGAGCGTGGAGGCCATTCAAGACGCCACGAAAAAGGAGCTGATAACCCTGCGAATAAAAGCGTTTTCCAGCTGTCTACAAGGCCTCAAGAAGCGTTGGAAGATGTGTATAGACTGCAGGGGAGGCTATTTCGGAGGGGTGCTGCACAAAGGGTTTCAATGTTAAACGCATTTTTTTAATAGGCTCTGTCTCGAAACTTTACAGAAAAAGGTTGTTTTTTTTTATCGTTTTATATTTCTCGCATGCTTTGGCTTTCCCCCCGTAATGTAGGCTCCTGTTAGGACCTCGTAAATACGTCGTGTTTCATCTGATCATCTGCTTTTCAAGCTTTCTAAAATGGCGGCAGCGTGACAGCATTGCGGCTAGACAATTCACACAAAAACGCAATGCTTCAGCGGTTCGCGAAATTAACCCCGCACTTCCACCATTTTGCACAACTAGCAGTGTGGAGCATTTCCAAACGTAATAAAAGAAGTTTCTGCTGCCACCAGAGTGAGCTCGAAGCAATCATGACCGGCGAGAATATATTTCACTGACCTACAAATGCAGCCATAATGCAGAATTAGATTAGTGAATCAAAATGGCTATAGTTCTCCAGAGATAGCTAATACGCCTGCCAAGAGGCGAACCTCGTCATCATATGGCACATTCAATATTGTAACCATGATTGCCGTCCAGTATGCTGGTTATTGCCGGTGCGTGACGCCAATAGGATAATGCTCACCGGTTTTTTATAGCCACATCGCAAAGCGCTGGCTGTCACTACTGTGTAAGCCATTTTTCCGGATAAGACGGCAGCGTACCATACATAATAGGACCAGCGAACAAGCACGGGAGCACGAGGAGAATTGCACACGACAACTCTGGTTATAATCTATAAACAACATTATGGAAACGCATGATAAACCTCCTAACTACCGCCTGAGTCACCGTGGTCTTTCTTTATCAGCTGTCATATTATGGCTGCGCCGCGGGCCCGTTCAATTGCAGTTATGCCGTTCTCGTTGTCGCCTGACTTGTCCTTGCTAGTACAGCGGACAGCTAGAGAACGGACCGCCAGTGCACAGAGGCGAGAGGAAGATGAGAAGGAGAAGGAAGCGGCCGTCGTGCGACTCATTAGAGATAATTTATCACCGAGTTTTACGAGTACCTATTTTTTCTGGTTCTCCATAGGGTTCAGTTGCTCCGCGCAGGATAGCCTGCAGAGTCGCTAAACAAGAGGTCACAAGAGCGCGCAGAGCTCAAAAGGGCGGTTGTAATTAATTCAGCAGGAGTTCCAGAGCTTCCGGGCAGAATATAGTTAGTATGCAAATGCCACGCCGCTTAATAGTGATGTCCCCTCTTTAAATTGTCTTCTATTTAGACGACTCGGGCGGGCCAGAAACAACTGCGCGAGAGAGCTGCGCAGAATGTTTTTTTTTCGAGGGGGGGGGGGGGGGGGGGGGGTGGTTAGGACAAAGTGAAATTCGCATGTGACGTGGCGCGTACTCAAGGGCGGATGAAATGCGTCTTGTGAATTGCCTATGCAAGGCGCGCGGAGTCAGCACGAAATTTAGATTTGGATTTTTTGTTGATAAGTTTTATAGGCTGATTTATTTTCATGATACTCTCTTGAAAGTTTCGACATCAGAAAACAATGAAAACGCAGATTCCTGATGGTGTCCATCGCAATCAACTTAATCGGGCAGTGCCCAGCACACCGTGGATTTCCCATGCTGTAAGAAAGAGCTTGAAGATGGAGCTTTCACGGTTGATAAGGTTGAAATCCACAACTATTATCAGGCTTATATCACTAATTTAATAACGTGACAATCCACGTATCTTATTATAAAACCCTAGTTTCCTGGTACATTGGTGCTTGGCAACCAACTAAGTTTTTCTATATTTTTTCTTTACGCGACGCAATTAGTGCAAAAGCCAGCGCACTTTTATTTTGACTTCATCAAATGCATTGCGCGACTCAATCGATGTGACATTACATCTGAAACCTCTTTCTTCCTTTTCAAGAAACATGTACGAATGGTTAAGCTAATCGAAATATCTAATCTGGCGATCGCCTGTTACTTGCCTTTCGCGCGACTTTATATATTCAATACACTCAGTCATGCAGCGGAAAAATTGTTTTTTGTTCTAATTTCTAGAATATGCGTTTGCGGTCTGCTATCTACGCTATCAAAACCAATGACCGCATGTTTAAAGCGAAAGCTCTACTTCACCACCAAATCTTCAAAAGCCGGGCCATTGGTGAAGCCTTGATGTTGACCTTGACCTTGATCTTAAATGAATGAATAAAGTCAATATTGCTGCGACTGGGATTCGAACCCGCGGCGGCGCGAAACCATCAGCTTCACTGGTCAGTGCACGAGATAACTATGCTATCATCGCATCCGTTCACGCTTCGTGTTGTTGTTGTTGCTTCTGAAGCGATTGCACATACTCGCGGTGGGAGTTTGGCCAAAGTCTGTCGCAGGTCCAAACAAGAGAAATATTTAACCAGACCTGTCTTAAATGGTCTATAAATAAAAATTGGGCAATCTGGGAAAGCGAATAAAGATTTTGAGATTTGAAACTCACTCTCGCGCTTTGCATTACACCCGTCTTCATAAAGTTCCATCTGCGGCGCAAAGAGATCAGATCAGGTTAACCTCAATCAGAGCTTAACCTGAGTCTAAGATCGTCGCCAGACGTGCCGCCAACCAAAAAAAGTAAACCAATGAGCTAGTGGAGCTAAAAACTGCTTTCGCAAGTCTCTGCGTATTAACTACGTTAAAACCCTGCCATTTTTTTTATCATTCTTACTGTGAATGCATTTTCGCGACTGAAAAGGAAAAGTTTTGTTTGCAACACGTAAACAAGTAATAGCAAACGTAGTCCGCGGAAAAAAGAAGAGTGATATGCTACAGAACACCAAACAGCTCTCTTGACGAGGGGCACTATACGCAAACGTTGGAATCAATTTTTTTGCTCAAATTATGCTACCAGTAGTCGCTACACACTACGCAGCCAACGCTTGAGGATTTCTATCTACGCAGCCCGTTTTTATTTGTTTCTCTCCGTTCGCTTGAACTGTATTCGTGTAGCCTTTATATGAAGCTGCGTGCTATGAGAAATGCGTGTTTTTCTCCCGTCTCGACGCGCTGCCTTCGTTCTGGGTATATATTCTGCCTTTGATTTATTCCTGTAAAGGCCGCTTTAGTATTGCCATTTTTGGTAAACATGATTGATAGGAAAGTTTTTTCTACCGCCCATTTCCTTATCTCTACCGCTTCTTCTGGAAATAGACCACAGCTAATCACATAGCCAAATGCACCTCATTTTTATGGGTTTCCTTTTACTTTCTGTATTGTAGCCTGTGTTCAACAAAGGGTTATTATGTGTTGGAAGAAAATGAAGAACGCTGGATTAATGCCTTCGCCAGACCAAGCTGAAAGTAGTATTTTCTGTCTGATAGATGCAGAGCTGTCTCGCTAACCTGAATACGTATTAGTTATTCATGGCAGCAGCCTTGTTTTACGGAAGATTCCATATGCCCTATATTTTTTCTTCTCGTATTTGTACAGCTGCCTTGAAGAAATTGCTGAAATTAAGCCAGAAAACTCGCGTATTATCAAGAAACGGAGCAAACCAGCTTTTCAACTTCAATCGCCGTTTTTGTGACAAGTTTGAACTCTTCCGATATTTCGTTTTTAATCATATTGTTTTATTTCGCCCAGTACCTCTTCGTCTGTGTCTGTGCGCTTCTTACCGAAATGAACGTGTCAGCAATATGTCGCTGTAAACAGTTCTTTGCAGCCTTCCACAGAACTGCATGAAGAAGAATATCTATCAGAGTCATTTTCACCCCTACATAGCAGCCCGCTTAAGTTACACAGTGTGATAGATCGACTACAAGTTCGCTTTCACTGTACTGTAGAAAATAAACTTTGCCAGGCGACCACGCAATGTGATGCGGAAAATCTGCGTAAACAGTTTCGCTTTTGCCTTCCGCTCTTCAACTTTCGGTTTTGCGCCTTTTCTCTTTCGGTGTAGAAGCAGACCCGGTACCGGCCTGCCGCCCCGTAGGTGTGACGTTCAGCGCATTTGTGGCGTGCACGGGGAAGCGAGACAGCTACTACAGCTTTCGTTTCCTTAGAGCGAATTTTTCTATTAGCGAACTTTGCAACTATACGCGCGCAGAACGAACGGATGAAAGCTGATGAAGACAACGCTATGAAAAACACATTGCAAGAGAATTCCATTTAAACATCCGGCGCGAGAGGCTACTACGATGGCCGAGTGGTCAATGGCAGCAGAAATCAAAGCTGATCTCTTTGCTCGGCCGCATTTTGGAATCGCTTATTGGACTATAATGATGGTAAGTTTTTGTGTGCTCCTTCCCTTTCAGTTTTTACTTGCTGAGGCATCGACTTCGAAACTTCTACTGCTAACGGAGTAAAAATTAGATTGTGATTTGAATTATTTTTGCACACGCTCACACACAAAAAAACCACAACCACCTACTCGCAATAATACAGTAAATTCAAAAATAGGCTTGAGCAAAAATGCTATTGATGTAGGGGCATTTATAAATTTCCTTTCCGTATTTAATGTAAGAGTGCCTCTCGCTATTGCCGTGTCAGGGTATAAATAATGCATATCTTAGCTTCTTCAATTAACAACTTTCATGCCTGTTAAAAACGCGCACTTATCTTTGTATAGCACGAATTAAAAAATAAATAAATTGTAGGGCCCAGTATTCTGTAAAGGCAATTATGCCTAAGCTTAACGCGAGAAAAAGAAAAAAACGAGTCGTTCATAGGGCACGCTCGAAAGTGCGGAATTCTCTTATACCCCCTTTATGAAAACTCACAGGACACCAGGGCATATTTACTTTTGGCTGAAACAGTGTAGCTCCCACAGCAATCTTTGAATAAGATCTGCAAACGTGAGTAGTATAGTTCCGCTCAATCGCGAAAAGGTTGAGCATTCACGATACGAAGCGCGTCGCTGTGTCAGACACAGAGGCACTACTGGTGGGTTGTAATTTAAAAAAAAATAGCTGTAAAATGTTACAGCAAGGCGCCCTCTCGGTGCATGTTTGGTTCCGCCGCCTTGCTCCTAAACAAGTTGCTTTCCGACTCGCTCAAAATAAAAAAAAAATGTTATCGTGGTAACACGCTTGCTGGCACCTGCAATTACACCCAATCCTTGACACCTCCCTTTTAGAGAAACGCACCAGGTAATTCTCTCCAACACTTCCCGCTCTCTGTAAACAACCGCCCAGCCGCCGACTACGTCTCACTCAAGCGCATTCGTGCCGCGCTCTCGTTCGCGTAAATTATTGTTTCCAAACCGAATCGATTGAAAGGGCCCGCTGTTTACCCTCGGCGTCCCGGGCGCGGTGACCTCGACGTTCGCCGTTCTCATTCCCCCCCCGCTCTCTGAAAACGCGCTCATGGCTATGTATGGACTCCTGCTATGGCTAGCTGGCTGCGCAAACAGCCCCGGCAGCCTCTCTCTATACACGGGGCCAATACCTGGCCTTCTCCGACGCCGGCGGCCGGGCATAGGCTCAGTGAGAGTCACCTGCCTCCTTGCCTTGCTCAGGAAAGAAGGGGGCCGTTCTGCTTATATATGAGATCGCTCGCGCATCGCGGCGCGCAAAACGCGGCACCGGCGGCTCATCGCCCGGCACGCGAAGTGGCTCGCGGAAGGAAGACGGATGGCCGCAGTACATCATGGCGCAAATGCAGCTTATACCAGCGTCCGTCGCCCAGTCGTCACTGGCAGAGCGCTTCCGCGAAGGGATACGAGTAAAGAGGGGAATTTGATGCGCGGAAAAGGGAACGCAGAAACGCTCAAACGGGATACCTGGGGAAAGAATTGCGTTTGAGAGAAAAGGAAGAGAAACGACAGAGCAATGGACTTAGGGCGCATTTTTCCAGCAGGCTCGGCAGCACACTCGCGGCCCCCGTACAAGAAGAATTAAAGTATTCCTTCCAGGAGACTTCTCTGGGGATTACCCGGAAAGCTGGTTGTATACACAATTTATCTTTTGCTTGCAAAAGGACTGCAGGGAGGTTGTTTATCTTTGATTTTGAGACGAGAAGAAACACAAGAAAAAAAAACAAGGAAAACTTTGGGTTCAGAATAACGAAAGAGGTTTGGGGAGAAGTCTTCCACGAAGTTTGTGACTGAAGGAAGTGTACAGTGAAGAAACAGAGAGAATTGAAACGAAACGAGGCGGCACGTCTAGCTGATGTTACAATGTCCGACGTATTAAGTCTGGAAACCAAATATTCAGAATTCGAATCAGTTTGAGTGAAAGAGAAAAAAAACAGGCACCCAGTGTGCCTTTTGATATCTTACCGAGCTCCTCTGTAAGCTCAGTCTCCGACACCAACACCTCGACTGCGTTCCTTGGATTTTTGATGAAGTATTTTTTGTGACAAATTTTCCGGGAGTACATCATGACCTTTAGTTAAACCACGTTAGCGGCTTGTATGCAGATGTTTTCCGCCATGACGAAATGCACGCGGTGTAGCAAGATATCCTCGCACAGCGGGTGCATATTATCAAGTAATTACCCTTTCCATTATTATTCAGCTGAGATCTCTAACTGCCTAACAAGAAGAAAGTCATTGAAGCCCGCGTTTACTCACTGCGTTTGCAATGATTCGTGAACAGTTTGTTTTCTTCTTCATAATTACTCCCAGTTAGACTTTGTGTCATTGTACATCTCGTAGGTGGTCTCACTAAAATTGAGTGATCACACAATGCACAAGAACAGAAATATGTACTTTTGTCAGTGATTACTACAGTGCTTGCATAAAACACTCGCATTCAAGACGAAAGCGACCGAAAGGCCTTGTTCCTCCGAAGAAGGAAATGAAAATACACACTTCATTAGGCTTTCCTCAGCTAATGGCTCCTATCTAGAAAGCCATGCCATCTTCCTGTGCGTCCATTTCACTACAGATAAGAACGATGCGAAAAAACTTACTTTTTTCTCCTGTATCTGCCGCGTGCCCATTCTCTAACTCTCCTGTACAACAAGCATCTTCTGTTTATCTGGTCTTTATACTGCGCTCCAAACCTCTTGTGTGGCCTTTCTTCCTTCTGACCTTGTCATTTCGACCTAACTTCGCGATATCTCACGCTTCCCATAAATTTCTTTGGCCCGATAAAAGTTCGCGACTTGCATCGGATTTGAGTCATTGCTACCCCCTGCACATATAACACAGGAAAACACAGACCAACCGGCACGCTCAATTCTTAGCGAGAAAGTTCAAGTAACACTGCGAAAGAAAATAATTTAAACTTGCGCAACAAAGGCCGCCAAGAGGAGAGAAAAAGCGAGAGAATAAACATTATTGATTTAAACTAATTAAGCGGGTGGTTCACCCCGGTACGAGAAACCATCGGCGAAAACGGCCCTCCAGGCCTGACCGACCATGACCGAGCAGCCAGGATACTGACTTACGAATCCGGAGTGAAGGAACAAGACAAATACGCAAATTCATTCTTAAACATATGCGGGATGTCATAGACTATCGCATACCCTTTTCCCTCGCGCAGTTCGACAAGGCGACAATACAAAAAAAAAAGTCAAGGAAAGAAAATGAAAATGAGACACCCCGCGAAACGAGTGTTTCCTCGCTACTTATGTAGATCCGGGGGGCAATAGTGTACCCGCGCGTAGGAAGATAAGAGAGAGGAAGAAAGAGAGAGAGAGAAGCTGCTGTTCCATCGGGGTTTTCGGTGCTGAACTCGCCTCCTCCAACGCAGCTGCTGAGCGAGCGCATGCGACGCACATTCTCAGGGCGCCGAACACGACCAGCGAGCGCCCCTAGTGACATTCTTTCTCTAATTACCCAGCGATGCGGCCCCGGGGATTCGAGCCGATGTCAACGGCAGCAGCCCGACTGATAAATACAGATACGTAGCTATGCACTGTGCTGGCAGCAATACTGCTTGGCTGTCTCTCGCTTCTCCGCCTTTTTGCGTGCCATGCCATCTCTCTATTCCTTTTTTCATTTGCCGTCCCTCGTTCATGCTCTCCTACATTTTCTTCATCTCTTTTCTCTATTCTCGTCGATTTGACGTCCCTCGCTTCACGCGGGGCGAAAGCCCTTTGCCTTTTGCAACCACCAGCTTCTTCTAATGCGTTCAATTCGGCTACCGTACGCTGCGATTCTTGTGAGTTGCCACCTTCCATGGGGCGGTGTTTGGGGTGGGAGGTCGGCTTTGTACGAAGGAAAGCCGACGTATGGAAGAAGGCTTTGGTGAAACGGGATGGAAGACGCTTGCCACACGATGCAGGCGCTCCGCACTCAAGCGTGCGTGAGTTTAAAATGAAGCGTCGCGGAATTTATCGAAGGTGCATGTCCGTGCGTGGTGTGTGTTTCGGGGCTCGATGAACTAAAATCTTCAGCTTCCACGTGTGTTGTTACGCAGTTTTTTTTTGGTTCCTTGCCCACCACGAATGCGGGACAGCGGGGTTGGCGCGCGATGTCGACGTAATAACGCTTTTTTTTTGTTAAAGTCGAAGGCGATTAACACTCGCGCGCGGATTCTATGGCGTCTCCTCCTCTCCTCTACAATTATGTTCACAATGAGCAGCACGTACTGTGTCTCGACTATAAAATTTCGCAACATTTACGTGTGCCGTTTCATTTCATAGATTTGCCCTGGTTGCATGACGGAGTATTGTGATGCATACTGCTTGGAAGTTATCCAGTTTTATAAACAGGTGTTGTGCGTCCTTTCATGTTTTAAATTGCGAAAAGCGTTACAGTCTATTCGTGCAGAAAAGGTGTGGCGCTTTCCTTCTTTACCCCTACCCATGTTGACTGCGAACGCAGCTTGTGTGGCGGTCATAGTAATAGATAAACATATTCGCTTTGAATGATTGAAAGTTAGTGTAAGAGTGAGTGAATGAATGAGTGAGGTTTTTGTGAAAGTCTATGAATGAATAACTGAGTTAGCGAGACCTGTTCAAGTGGAGCTGGGCTCAGGCTTCCATACCTGCGTAAACCAGCCCTCTAATAAAACATGCCAGCTGGCGCTACCGCTTACACAACTTTCAAACTTGCCAGCTCGCCTTACCGCTTTATCATCAGCATCAGCAGCAGCAGCCTGACTGCGCCCAGAGAAAGACAAAGGCCTCTACCATATCTTCTCCCATTTACCCTGTCCTTTGCCAGCTGCGCCTATCGTATCCCCGCAAATTTCTTAATGTCATCCGCCCACCTAACGTTCTGTCGCCCCGTACTATGGTTGCCTTCTCTTGGAATCAACTCCGTTACCCTTAAGGAGCAGCGGTTGTTTTGCCTTCTCATTACATGCTCTGCCCAAGCCCATTTCTTCCTCTTGATTTCGAGCCACCGCGGTGGCTCAGTGGTTATGGCGCTCGGCTGCTGACGCGAAAGACGCAGGCTCAATCCAGGCCGCGGCGGTAGAATTTCCATGAAGGCGAAATTCTAGAGGCCCACGTACTGTGCGATGTCGTTGCATGTTAAAGAACCACAGGTGGTCGAAATTTCCGGAGCCCTTCATTACAGTGTCCCTCATCGCCTGAGTTGCTTTGGAACGTTAAACCCCCATAAATCAAAATATGAAAAATGATAGGTGTAACGTTAAGAGATCGGAAGCGGGCAGAGTGGGTGAGGGAACAAACACGGGTTAATGACATCCTAGTCGAAATCAAGAGAAATAAATGGGCTTGGGCAGGGCATGTAATGCGAAGGCAAGATAACCGCTGGTCTTTAAGGGTAACGGAGTGGGTTCCAAGAGAAAGTAAGCGTAGCAGGGGGCGGCAGAAGGTTAGATGGGCGGATGAGATTAAGAAGTTTGCAGGCAAAGGGTGGATGCAGATGGCAAAAGATAGGGTTAATTGGAGAGACATGGGAGAGGCCTTTGCCCTGCAGTGGGTGTAGTAGGGCTGATGATGATGATGATGAAATCAAAATAAATCATATCTTGATTTCGACTAGAATGTCATTAACCCGGTTCTGTTTCCTCATCCACTTTGCCCTCTTGCTGTCTCATAACGTTGCACCTATCATTTTTATTTCCTTAGTTCGCTGCGTTTTCCTTTATAAAAGTTTAACCCTTCTCTTAAGCCTGTACGTTTCTGCCCCGTAGGAGAGTACCGGTAACATACAGCTGTTGTATACTATTCTCTCGAGGTATACTGGCAAACTGCCCCTCATGATCGGAGAGAACCTGCCATACGCACTGCACCCTATTCTTATTCTTCTAGTTATTTCCCTCTTATGATCCGGATCAGCAGTCACTACCGGTGCTTAGAATATATATATTCCCTTACCACTAGTACCTCGCCACCAGTTGTGAACTGCTGTTCCCTTGCGAGACTGTTCAACATTACTTTGTTTTTCTGCGTGTTGCTTTCTGCATAGTATTACCGCCTACAGAATTTGTTTTCTTTCAGTCGTTGCACGAGGAATATTGCCTACACCTCAAACATCAGTCTCCGCTGCTAAGGAATTGAAAAGTGGGATCGTAAGGAGTAATGCCCTCAGCCAGACTAATGAATATAACAGAGTTTAAGTGAAGGAGTCATTAGCAAAAAAAAAGACCGAGAATAGACACGCAGGCAAATGAAAATTTAATTCCGCGTCCTAACGACGACTATATGCTGCATTATTCTTTATTTCTCGGAGAGTTGGGCGGCTGCTGGGCCTGCATCACCCCGTCCAACACTACGGTCTCTAGGCGGCCCACTTCTGACTTGAAGCGCTCAATTGAACGCACTTGAACCAGCGATCACTACCTGGCACGCTTCTTAAAGTGATTTTCTCTCTCTCTCTCTTTTTATATATATGCTATTTCTGGTTGACGCTTTCTATGTTGTGTGAATACTGGTGCACCACTACACTTAAATACAAAATGTGCTCCATTAACTGCTTGTCATGTCAGCCACTTTTTAGTGCAGTCATCTTATTAGAAAAGTCACCTTTTCTGTAGTAGCATGTAACAAATTGCGCATGCGATTAATGTAACGCATGCAGGCAAACTTTGTTTTGTTCTCGTAGCATTTCATGATTTAGAAGCGATTCTTTTTTGCAGTAATAGCTTCACTAGTAGCGCCTCAAGAAATCCACAACCTTTACACTATTTTCACAGTTCGCGCTCCATAGTAAGGGGACATAGCACAGACATCTTCAATTTAAGAATTTCACTGTTAACGTAGCAATTTTGCCATTTTCTAAGTGTAAACTTCAGAAATTTTTCGCACCTTGTTTCGTGATCAGCGTAGTGCGAAGATGGATAGAAATTAGGAGACTGACCTTCACTTGCTGTCACTTACTTAAGTCCAACCAACTTACGAAAGACCTGCAGTGCAATTTTCACTACTCTTTACTTTACTACATGCGTACTACTATCTTGTTTTAACACGATAGCGTTAAAGGCCCCGTTAACGAGGAAATCCAGTGTCACCGTTGTGAGCGAAAAATCACAGGCATGGCTCTGGCAGGTGGTCCCGAGAGCAACGTAGGAAGCAGGTGAGCCAGCTTGGTGACGTGACCTTGCGGCGACCCCGAACCTGACCCCCGGCAAGTGAGCAAACCGCACAACGTAGGTGTCAGTTAATGAACTGATTGGTCGCTCTGGAAGAAAAACCTGGGCCGCCCAACACCCACCGTTGAAATCACCTGCCGACTCGGAGCAGTGGCGCATTTCTTAACCGCTGCCAGGAAGGTAATGAGGACTTCAGTATTGGAATTGACCCATTATGCTTTCGCGTCATACCCTTAAGGCGAATTTTAGGTGTCTCCTCCAATTTTTTGGGCTTTGATGCACACTATTCCTTATTACCTTCTTCGCCTTCCAAATACGCACCGCGTGATTTTCGCATTCTCCAAAGACGAGTCACTTACTGCAGCGTAGTCTTCACTTACCATCAACAAAGAAAAGAAAAGAAAAACCTTCCATTGCGCCATGTCAGGTTGATTATCTTCTGGCTAACAAAAAGACAAAACTAAAAACTTTATTTCATGACAGCCGCTGAGTACGAAAAAGACAGCGCTAACAGCTCATGTCTTAATTTCTGAATTAAATACCGCTGCAACGCCACCTTATTCAGGTTTACCTACAAAGGCGGCGCTTACGATTGAACCATCAGTAGTTGAACGACGCCGCAGAAATGTCGCTTTCTTTACCGTCAGCGCGCTCCCTCTCAACGTCTCCGCCATCGTCCCGTCACTTTCCCCGCCGGTGCAGCCTAGCACGCGCCAGCCACTAATCTCTCTCCGTGTCGGCAGCAGTCGGCGGGTGGGGCCCGCTGGAACCGCGCGGGACCAAACCCTCCAATTAGTCGCTTTACGCGGACACACAGACACAAATGCAAGCCAGACACGCACGAACAGCACACGTCGCGATCGTAGGAAGAACAACGGCTGCTAGTGCCCGTTCGAGCGAATGGTGAAAGGGAGGAATCCGCGAATTCCCAGGCGGAGGCCTAGGAGGAGGGGAACGAGGACGAGGGAGCACCAAAGCCGATCGGAAGTTAAGATAGGAAAGTGCGGGTCTTAACAAACCGGCGGCCGAAAGGGGTGCGCTATACCAACAAATCGCCAAAGCGTATAAATCAATAAGAGACAAGTCCCTGAGAGGAGAGGGCGCATTCGAACACACATACACAATGGGAGAGTAAGAGCCTCTTCGCTATATCCGCGGACGCTTTGTCCGCGCGCGTAAGGGGGAGAGAATGAGAGGAGCTGTTTCCCTCAACCCGCGACGCTTCGTCGTTGTCACCGTTGCTGTCGCGCTGCGGCCTTTGGGACGATTCGGTCGGGATGGAGCAGCCCCGGCGAGCGCTGATCGAAGATGAACAAAGCCACCGTGTGTTAGCCCCGGAGAAACAGGAGACAGCGCAGAAGCAAGTCTTTCCCCGGTGGGAGGCTGGACAGCCTCCGCGACCGAGTCTAGCTGAGGCCTTCTCCAAAGTAATGGGAATAGGTTTGCGGAAAAAGACTTTTTGAGTGCCCCGTGGGAACGCTGCCGCAAGGATTAATGGCGGGAACATTCACGAGCTGCGAGCAGTTTTAAGGCCGAAAGGATGCGGAAGAAAGACGCTGTCCCCCGTGTAGCGTGGTCATGCTGCGTTCCCCGACTCATCCGGCCGCTCCTTTTCCCTCTCTCACCAGGCTCGGCTGCAGAGTGGCTGTTTTGTGTGCGTGCTTTCACGACTTGCCGCAGTCTCGGGGGAAGAAAATTGCGGGGGATTTCTCAGGCCGGATGTTGGACGCTGTCTGCGTACTAAGCCGGTCGTAAGTAGTCGCAAAACAGGAACAGTGCACGTAAGGCCAAAGAGGAAAAGGTTTGTGCGGCCACACAGTGACTGCGGAAATGGCTCGGTTTATGGTTTATGGGTGCTTAACGTCCCAAAGCGACTGAGGCTATGAGGGACGCGGTAGTGAAGGGCTCCTAAATTTCAACCACCTGGAGTTCTTTAACATGCACTGACATCGCACAGTGCACGGGCCTCTATAATTTCGCCTCCATTGAAATTAGACCGCCGCGTCCGGGATCAAGCCCGCGTCTTTCGGGCCTGCAGCCGAGCGCCATAACCACTAAGCCACCGCGGCGGCTTTTACTGAGGAAATGTTGCAAGCACATATTTTCCTCTCTCACTAGACCTAAACAACCAGGATGAGCTTCGGAATAGGTTATATACTGCAGGCGTGCCTGTAAGAAGTAAGTTTTGGTGCTGTTGTGATTAGCGCTTTGTGATTTTGATTGCTGAGAGGTGCTGATGCCGGCAAAATTGAGTTTTGAGGGTGAGACAGAGACATGAACAGAAACATTGAAAATGTGTTTTCGTTAACTCGACAAGAACTGCTCTTTCGACAAACAGAAAAGAGAACGTGTGGAAAGAAGCCATCAGCGCTTTCCGTCATGCTTAGTCGCCAACTGCGGTTCAAGCAATTAATCCGCCAGGAGTGAGCTTTTCAACTTACAATGCTCGCCGACTCGACTAGCAGAGTTTAATGGGCGTCCTTGTTTCCATTTCTGCCCGTTCTTGTTCAGTTTTATTGAAACAGTATTTTGCGTGCCACTGCTTGTCCGGCTGCCTCCGGAGCAGCATGTTGATTGGTTAACTAAATAGGTGCCAGCGCGGAAAGTCAATGGATTCAGCAGGTAAATAAAACAAAATCAAGTGTAGTGTACATAAGTACTCTTCGGTGAATACCTGACTCCGAGTTTTCTTCACTACACCTATTCGCGTACGGGCGTCACCTAAAGCAGGACCGTCAGGTACATATAGTGCATTCTATGCAATATTCATTTCCTTAAGAAATAGGGCGAGATGAACTTCAACACTTGCAGCACAAATGTGCTCTGCACAGGGACACCACGAAAGTGTTCGGCGCCCATTCTGCCTCTTTTCTACACAGACGCAGCCATCTTGGACTGTTGGGGCGGAAGTTGCCCTTACTGGGGTGCTCAATAAGTGACGTACAGACAATATTGAAATAGCAAACGTGTCTAACACTCGAACGAGCTAACAAGGATATAGCACCGCTGCATCAATATCATACACAACGATTCCAAGGAACGGCTCATCGCCACCTTTTAATGGCGCTGCCTGGCAGCTTTCTGCAAATCAACAGGAGTCGGTCTTTGATAACGAATTAGACAAGTCCTTTTAAAAAAAATTCGCTTAATATCTTGGTTTATGGTCTTATGTAATATCTTTGCCGCTTGTTATCTTTTGGGGCACTCGGAATGCACTCACATTTCCTACCTCGCCCGGGAATGCTTTTGCAGAAATGCATTGCAGTTAAGCTCTTTGCAGCACATATTGAGTTTGAGCCGCCACGGTGGCTGAGTGGTTACGACGCTCGGCTGCCGGCCCGAAAGACGCGTGTTCGATTCCGGCCGCGGCGGTCGAATTTCGATGGAGGCGAAATTCTAGAGGCCCGTGTGCAGTGCGATGTCAGTGCGCGTTAAAGAACCCCAGGTGGACGAAATTTCCGGAGCCCTTCACTACGGCGTCTCTCATTGCCTGAGTCGCTTTGGGACGTTAAATCCCCCTAAACCAAACCAAACCAACTGAGTTTGCTCATTGCACAGTGACACCAGTGGCTTTGTGATAAATGCAGCCATTGCTTTATAGCCAATTTTTGACAAAAAATGTGACTCCTAATGAAGATTTTCTACGCAGCTAATGTGGTGATCTCATTTAAATTCATTTCTGTTTTTATTGCAAGCATGAGTCGTCGTTAGCTGAACTCACTTCATGGTCTCGCTTGCACTAGTATCTCACAGCCAGCGCATAGTGAGATAACTACAGAACAAAATAAAAAGAACTTGATCATTGCAGTATATTGTGGAAGTAGAATGTACCAATGGTATGGAATTGAAGATTTACACTACGAAGTTTTTCATATCAACAACTCAATGTTTTCAAGTGTGCGTTCCTCCGAACGACGCTGGAAAAGGCTGGGCTAAAAGGCTTAATGGGGGTAACCAGTAGAGAATAACTATCGTAAACATCTCGAATGCTCTGCGGACCAGTGTGTCACACGCGCGAGTGAGTTCCGCGGGAACTCTTCTCATGCTGCCTTGTAATTCTCATTGCGTCTTCTTTCAGGAAAAAAACGGAAAATGCTGCCTGTCTAGCTTTTTAAGGTCAGTGTTGCTGCTAGTGTGGCTCCCATGAGGAAAATGTAAAAATTGGTGTTGAAGGTTGCGTGCTGTTTAAGACTTCCTGTTCTCCTCCTGATAAAATGAAACAAACATATGAAGCACAGAAAAAAAAAAGCATTTGCTCAAAATAGCAATTCTTGCGCCCGCACTTTTCGAGGTAAACTTTAGACAACAGTACGCCACCGTTTAGGGCGAGGCCAATTCGAAGCAAGGAAGAGGACGTTCACAGGACCAGAGGAGCACAATATAATGCATTTCAGGAAACCGCGTTAGCTAAGTTTTGCTGTTGTGTTCAAAAATAGATTTCGACTTGGTAACGGCCTTATAAGGTTTCAAGTGCAGTTCTCAACCAGTTTCCGTTTAAAATTTTGCACGGCTTCGTTTGCTTAAATCGTCTCACGGGAAGGACCAGCGCTTTGGAATATAACAACAATATGTACATCAGCTCCTTTTTAAAAGCTCTCGAGTCTGCGGCCCAAGATCGTACACGCTAAGTACAAAAATGTATGCAATTTTCATTATTCTGCGTATTTTTAAATGTATAAATAATGATGACTCCTCGCAAGTTACTCAGATGACAGTCACTGCATGAAGTTCAATTCCTCCTGTGCAATGTACTAAGCTGTCAGTTCGCTTTGGAGCTCTACAACAAATAGAACGGCACTCACCATATTCGTGAGGAAGAGAAAAAAAATTAACTGCCTGTAGACAAATGAACAAATAACAGTGGGACGGACAGAGATATTATACAAATAAAATAACTTAAAATACGTTTTACGAACGAGATAAAAAAGATATTATCAAAATTCACCCTCTAATATAAAGTCCTTTCTCACGTCCCTAACGACCATTCGCCGCGCATTCATTTGTTTTTCGCGCGCTCTCTAATTGCGCTGCGTAGCACGCAGGCGGGACCATGAGCCCTTATTGAGAAGCCGCTCTGACATCTTTTTCCGATTGCCATTTCAGCTGCGTATTAAAGAAAAAATAAAAATAACAAAAACGGAGACTGTTAGCAGGAGAGAGCAAGAATGACACATGAAACACCGTTTATAATGTGCAAAGCAAGAAGTATGGCTTCAGGTCGGTGGCGTGGTGGGCGTTTCGAGAAAACCAAGCGGGACCTTGCCGTGGGGGCAACGTCCGCTCCTGCACTCACGCAAGACACTCGCATACACGTACACAAAGGGAGGACGCGTGGCAGCTAAACAGAATATATCCGTCGCGTGACTCGCCTGACGAGATAGCCGCTGGCAACACGGTGCATCATCCGATCTGCGTCGGCGGCGAGGAACCACAGCGCGGCCCGCGCTTATTACGTTGGCGGCCACCGAGCCCGAAACGTGAAACCGGCGTGCACCCCGCAGCCCCGTCTTGCCCGACCACGGGGGACCATTTTCACGGGTCTGCGCCTTTGTGTGCGTCCCCGGTGGCGCTGCGCCGTTGCCTGTCTTCCTCTCTCCCTCTTATGCAATAGAGAAAGGAGGCCTGCGCAGCCAAGCCTGAATGGGTGCAGCGCAGACCAGACTAAACATCACGGCGAACATAGGTAGTACTCGCCCCTTTTCCTTTCGTGTGAGCATTGAGTAGCGGCCCATGCTGCTGCCGCAGAGTCCCCGTAAGCTATGGTATATAGCACATAGTGGCTGTAACTGAAGATAGGAGCCAAACCGCGATGCTCTCTAATCGGTACTCTAGAGCTAGATTTATGGATATGTAGAAGTCGCGCGCTGCTATTGTTAGTGCAGATGACATACTCGGTGAGGCCTTGAGAGCATGTTTACGACTGAAGGTCGTTTTTGCGCTGGGCTTCACAGGTACAACGAGAGTACGGTAAGTGTGCGTGTCGGCTGTGGAGTGTGCGTGGACATCCTGCCGAAGATCGGTTGTGTTTTGTTTCTTTCGTCAGTTTTCTTTTTCGATAGTGGAAATTTGAAGAGCTAGTATTATGTATTATGGCAGGTTCTCCCACCTCGATTACACGGCTGAAGCGGATAGCTTTCAAGTTATCTCAGGCATGAGGCAGGACAGCAGGTGTATGAGTTCCGAGAATGTCTAAGTTTGTAAAAAAGCTTTGAGGAAACATAAGTTATGCCTAAAGGTTATCATGGGATATGGTTACTAGGTTAGTGCCAATATATACGAAAAAAGTCATTTTCGACTTTTCATTCATAGATCCCTAGAAGTCTTTATACCACCCCTGGCATAGTGGTCCAGCGGTTAAACGATGCGCCATAGCCTTACGATGGCAGGTGCTGTCAGCGGTGGGGCTTGTGCAACCCAGGCTGCTCTTCTCGATCAACCTTTCACGATCAGTCATTAATTTAACTGCCACCTACCACGGTGGTGAGTTTTCTCACAATCCGGTGAGCGGGTTGTGATGTGTTGGGATTCAGGTAGTGTGACTGGGCCGGAGAAGAGACGAGGACGATCGGAGGAAGAAAACTTGGAAAACTTTATACAAAGACTATTTACATAGTGTACAAGTAAGGGAAACTGAGAGTGCCTCTCAGTAAAGGGAGCTTCTTAGCGGTCGGAAGTCTCTCCCAGCAAAGGGCATCTCTCAAGAGGGGTGGGAGGGGCAGCTCGTTAAATACACTTCGTATTCCCCAGATCCCTAGCTGGGGAATACAGTTCGAAGAATGATGTCCAATCAAGCGATGGCACTGATGGTACCACCCACGGCAGGGCTGTCCTGATGTTCTCTCGTAGCTCGGTCGATGGAAAGGGAACAGGACCCGGTCACGTTGTCGTCCACACGGCGTTCAGGTGAGCGCGCACGTGGGTCCGGACTGTGCCCATGTGGAACAGGAAGGCGCCTGCGTGACACAGGAATGCGGGCTGTCTCCCAGCAGGGGTTGAAAGATCTTGTACTTCGTCGCCTGATGACCGGAACGTGGAACCTCTGTCGAAGGCGCAGCTCTCGGGCAATTGTTCAACCCCAGCGTGACTGAAGAGGAAAACACTCCGTTCGTCGACCCGATGGCACGTTCGAACACGTGGGGACGCCATTGTCGTCGCTGCTTCCGACATTCCTGCAGCCACGTTTCTTCCAGAGGGCTCATTCACCTTCGCGGTTGTTTGCAGGGAATCCTCCCCATGTCCAAATTTGCCGTACTCAACAGCAGGAAGGGAGCGCGAGCACAACAAATGACGCCACAACGTCACGTAGCCCACCTAGGTTGCTTCTTCACAGGTTTTTCGCTCACAACGCCGACGATGACGGCAACGCCGGATTTTCCGCAGAACGGTAGCATTAACGCTATCGCGTTAAAAATTTCAGAGGGTGAGTTCAAAGGCTTCTTTCAGTGAGGGCTTTGCCTTTGAAGTGTTTCGCCAAGCGTCTTCTGTTCTAGGTTTATTTGGTGACGTGACTTCCGCAAGTAAGCGCAGAAATGGCAAGGGCGACACTCACCTTGGTATGAACTCAACTTCGCTTCCGTTCCGCAACTAGCCAAGTCTAGGATATCGTTTATATTTGTGACTCCTATAAAAGATATTAGTGTACAAATCGCCAACTGTTGAAGCGCGGATCGGCGTTCATTTGAACGCTTATCCATAACCAGAGCCAGTACGAAGTCGATCACCTCAGGCTTAACCTGTAAGGGTAAATTTTAACCTTTACGTCCTGTTTTCTTTTTCCTCTGGCCTAAAGTCTTGGCTCAGATAAGAACATAATTTGTGTAACCCTCGGGGAAACCGACATCAAGGCGAAACTTGGTCAAGCCAACATTACAGACTGGGACCGGTTACGTAGAAGCGCAGACAGTGAAGGCGAGGACGAGGACCGAGACACCAAGACGTATGAGGCGTGGGCCAAAAAGCAACCGGAGTTTGTAAAGAGTTTTACGCAGACGATTACTACGACTACGCAAGTTCCCTTCGTATACAGCAGGCTTAGCCACATGTGGGCGGCCAGGCATGGTCTTACTCGAAGGTGGAAGAGGCAAAAGACATAACAAGAAGCTTCGCAGACGTATACACGTGTTCAACAAGCAGGCGACCGAGAATGCGGAACAGCTGTGCAGGGAAAATTGGATGAAGATGTGTGACGACCTGCAGGGCACACTGTGTACGAAGAATACTTGTAAGCAGTTGCGGCGCCTCATAGATCCGTTAAAAATAAAGAGCGCATTCACTCAAGACCTCCCAACAACGATCAAAAGTTACGACGGGGACGGGGAGAAGCTCATTCGTGAACTCACAAGTAAGACCGAGAAGAGCGGTTACCCGACTCACGCGCATGACGGGGATAGCAACGTCGAGATGGACGAGACCGTCACCGAATTGGAGCTGGTTGCGGCCATCGATGAAACTAATCAAGGCAGCGCACCTGGAATTTACGGCGTTACATACAAGATGCTAAAAAATGTGAGCGACAAAAGCCGAGCTGAACTGCTAAACCTCGCCAACGCGTCCTGGGAGAAGGGTTCGTTACCAAAAGAAGGGAAATAAGAGGAGGTGCGTTTCATTCCCAAGCCGGGAAACCACCACACGTCGACAATCTGCGCCCCATCTCCCTCACGTCGTGTGTGGAGAAGGTGGTCGAGCCTATGGTTTTCAAGAGACTAGAGAAACATTTGGACGTCACTCATCAGATGCCACCGACCATGTACGAATTCCGGAGGCACCTGAGCACGCAAGACGCCTTGGAGCAACAACACGAGCTGGTTATCAAGCAAGCGAAGACACCTACGGCAAGAGCTATACTCGCGCCCGGTCTCAAGGTGGCCTTCGATAACGTCACACACGAAAGTATTGTACGTAGCATGCGCCAAACGGAATGAGGAAAGCGAATATTCAAGTATTTGAAGAATTTCGTAAGCAATAGAACGACAACGATCAAAATTGGAGAAGAGAAGTCGAAACCGATAGCCCTGGGAGACAGAGGCACCCCGCAAGGGTCGGTTCTTCGCCGCTTCGCTTGAACCTGGCACTCCTCCCTCTCCCGGCTTTGTTTCAAGACATAGAATAGAGAGCACAGATCAAGCTCTCTATGCAGACGATATCACTTTGTGGATGTCGAGGGCAGGGTCGGAGAGTTCGATGAAGGAGACCCTCTGGAGACTGGCAAAGAGCATGTACGAGTTCGATAAATCCTGCGGCCTCAGTTGCCAAGAAGAAGGAAAGGAGACCAAGAGAACGTCCGCATCACCATCGACGGGACGACCATAACACCAACAACGCAAGCACGTATCCTGGGTTTCATCCTCCAGAACAACGGCAAGGCGGGGGCATCGATCGACAAGATCAAAGTTTCACTGAAACAAATTTCGTACATGATCACAAGAGTCACGAACAGAAAAAGAGAATTGAAAGAGGACGATGCACTGACGCTCGTCCAGATCTTCGTGACGTCGCGCATCGTTTACGTGGCGCCGTACCTCAAGTTACTCAAGAAAGAAAGGGACCAGTTGAACGTCATTATACGCATGGCAACCAAGATGGCGATGGGCATGCCGAAGCATTCTTCGAACGACAAGCTTCTCGGCATGGTCAAGCACAACGTCGTTGAAGAGTTAATAGAAGCTCATCAGAGTAATTAAAGAGTTCGGCTCAGTCAAACTTCGGCGGGACGTCGCGTTCTTGCCAAGTTGGGCTGGCAAGAGCCAGACCGGAAAGAAACGGGGTCGTTACTCATGTTGTGGGCGCATAAAATCGACAGTAAGCCGCTGCCTCGAGACATGAGGCCGGGTCGTAACGACGGCCGCAGAGCGGCTCGTATAGAGGCCTTGACGGAGACTTTAAATGAAATAGAAGAAGAGGAAGAGGGGGTCACTCTCTTCACAGATGCTTCGTTACCCAAGTTTTCATTGAAAGCCACGCTGTCAGTTACGACGCGGGTTGTGCTCGTAACCTGCGTCTCCATCGAGACGTCTTTTCCGGAGGTAGCAGAAGAGGCCGCGATGGCGCTAGCACTCGCGCAGCCCAAAGTGGGAAGAATTGTCACTGACTCGCCTAAGGCGTATAACAGTTACAGACAGAGGGGGGTGTCCCTTGCGGCACTAGGAATTCTCATAAGTAAACGCGACGTTCCTGAAAGGAAAGTTGAGTTGATATGGACACCGGCTCACTCTGTGCTGGAGGGCAATGAACTTGCCCACCAGTTCGCCCGATAGATGGAACACCGGGTAGAGGAAGGTGAGCCACAGTCCATAATTAGTTATAAGGACATTACGAACCATTGCAAGACGGAGAGGCGACGTTACCCTGATCCTCATAAATCGCTTAGCCGTGAACAGCAAGCGATATAAAGGCAGATACAGGCAGGATCCTTCACGCACGCTTACCTTCAAAACAAGATGTGCCCGGAAAGGTACGAGAAGGAATGAAATTTCTGCAAGACTCAGGCACGCTCCAACACGTCATCAGAGTATGCGATTTCGTCACCTCTTACCTGCCCTACTACCCTACCCCATCCCTCACCCTCTCTTACCGAGCGATTGGAGACCTTGCTAATCAGCCCCACCCTGTAAGACCAGCTCGTTCTGATCTCCATGGGCCAGGCGGCCAGGGAATCGTGTCCCGTAAAGAGGGAACCACTTCCATCGACGCCGTCTAAGAAGACGTCGAGCTCGGCTCAATAAAGTTGTTTCTCTCTCTCTCTTGCCTGCAAGCGGTCATCACACCATCAATAGATATTTTGGTTCCGTTCGGCCGAGGCGAACCTGACACTCTTCATATTGGTACCGTACAATATGCGACCATCATGGCTGCTCTGCAAAATCTGTCTAATGTCAAAGAGAAAGAGGGATGAAAGACGATGTTTGTACGTCGTGGGCTGATTTATTCCTCATTGTAGATATTATTATTCGGCAGTAAACCTTTCTACAATTGCTACGAATTTTAGTGATCTGTAGTCTTACTTTTGTTTTACGGAATTGTCTTCCGTTTACGTCATCAGCGCGTCAGTTATTTTGTTTCTCGTAAATGCTCTAAATTAGTTGCGACTATCACCTGTAAATTATTCCAATAACGTCACGGCCCAAGCAGAGCACCTATATTTACATATTTATTTATTTATTTATTTATTTATTTATTTGTTTATTTATTAAGAACTCAGGGCCCCAAGGCATTATAGAGGGGAGAGGGGGTACATAAAAATTCAGCATAAACAGCA
This sequence comes from Amblyomma americanum, assembly GCF_052857255.1. Taxonomy (NCBI): domain Eukaryota; kingdom Metazoa; phylum Arthropoda; class Arachnida; order Ixodida; family Ixodidae; genus Amblyomma; species Amblyomma americanum. The sequence goes on along the minus strand of NC_135499.1, from coordinate 166,166,983 downwards.
ACAAGGAGGGGAGAAAACAAAAATAAACCAGGAATACATAATAAGTACAAGCACAAAAAAGCAATGACATTACAAATGCAGTGGGGATACATTACGACAGTGTGTAAACAGTGAAAGGCGAGCTGTACGCAGTAATAAACAAATACATATTCGGGGAGAACAATGAATGAGTTTCGAAATGTAAAAGAATCAGAAATATCTGCGATGTCGTGGGGAAAGTGATTCCAGCTGAGGCAAGTAAATAGTATCACAACTTAATATCAGAAATATCTGCGATGTCGTGAGGAAGGTGATTCCAGCTGGCACAAGAAGACATTGTTCTTTGCAAAGGCTCACGACGTTTTTCACTTTCCTTCAGTTTTCCCTAAAAAACGCGGAGGCAGAGCTGCCAACAGACCGATCGGCTTCTCAGTCGACTGGCAAGTGGCACTAAAGAAAGAAACAGAAACAAACCTGTGACACGGAGACCCTTTCCGGCGGTCGTATTGTCTCCTTTCCTGTGCGTGTGTGCGAGCGAATGTCGTTATAAACAACTCGGCGCGCTCAAGGAAAAGGGTCTCTCTGCTGGCAGGTCGGAAGAACGAACAGCTCGCAGCCGTCAAACCCGCCAACCGGAAACAATTCCCTTACAAAACTATTTCCGGAAGGGTAGCGCGTGCTTGTTCCTCGGCCGTTGCCTTTCTTCCCTTCTCCTTTTACACGACCCGTTTCACATTTTATGTGAGCGCAATATTCTTGCGACGCCTTCCCGTTTTACTACTTACCACCTTATCTTCTTAAGTCTGTTTTTCTCTTCGTCCCTTTAAGCTACAACCCCGCCCCCCTCCCTTTCTTCCGCTGACTGCTGTGCGTTCGGAGTGAGCGAAACTGATGTTCTGGAGGAATTTCTTCCTCCCTCAATTTCTCGCCTATTCCATTTTGCGGCCCTGATGCGTGCACAGGAGAAATAGGGAAAGATGGGTAAAGAGCCTAGCCCGAGCAGAGATGGCGCTACGTTACATTTCATCCCTCCCTTCCCTAATCTCAATTTGAGAAGGGTTCATTAAAAACCGTTCTCAAGGTGCTGCCGTTACCGCGGCTGCCTTATTCTGCTGGGGGTGGGGGGACTAAGCAGGGGAAGAAGCGTTTTTGGCGAACAAGCCATAAATTGCTTCGGCGAAGACTGCGCGCGCACCGCTTTCGCTTGCCCCGCATTGCAGCTAGCTGATTTGCTTCTCTCTGCCCGGTTCGTCGCTTCCCTTGTGTGTATATGTACATGGACGGCCGTTTTTCTAAAGCCCATCAGGCATGCCCGTCGATGACTCTTGGCGCTCGCTCCGCGTTGCGCCTTCCCTCACGCTCCTGCCCATTACCTTCTTTTCCCCTTATTTCTCTCGTGTTCGAGGCGGCCGTCTCCCCAGCGAACGATCTCGCATTTTAACCGTCCCATATACGGGGGGCCCCGCCGTCTCTTCCCTCCGCGCGGCTTCTCTTCACTTTAGGGCTTCATGTTTCGCCAAGTCATTTGTTCATTGGGCTCAAAGTAAAACCGCCCCAAATCAAATCTGAGGCCAGTTAAGGGGCTGCCAGAACGGAAGTGGCGGAAGTGGAAGAGAAGTGCGCTGCCGCGCGCAGTCGGCAGGTCGTGCGGTTGGGGATAGGAGGGCAGGTTCTTTTCCTCCTCGCCTAATGCGTTTCCCGTCTTTCTCGATGGAGGAAGGAAAACAAAGTGAAAACAAGGAAACGGCAGAGGGTGTAAAAGAAGAAAGAAATGGAAATTTTGAGGGAAGCGAAGGAGAGAAGGAGGAATGAAGGCGAGTAGTCTCAGTGCGGGAGGCTATCTGAACGGAATTCGCTGACCCGAGTCGGAATGGACGACGTGACGATGCATCTTCACAGACGGCATGGCGCCTTGCACAGCGCGGGCAATGGGATCTGCAGCAGAGGCACTTTCCATAGGCGGAGAAGAAGGCGGCTTGCAGTCCAGTGCAGGAGGGTTTTGCGAGAAATTCTCTCGCGCAAAAATTCTCGCGACTGCCAGCACCTTCACCCCTCTTTGTCAGCCAGCATCTCCACTACTAGCTCTCTCTACTCACGACTCTCTCCACGCCTGGCTCACCCAGTATTATTGCTTTCCACCTCCTTCCACGTTTTTGATTCGCGTCTGCGCGGAACGCATTGTTAGTGGCTCGCGGACTCAGTCACAAATAAAGCCCGCGTGCGGGCGTTGAAGAGGGAGCACTATGCACGCTCTTTCTCTCTAACTGCGGTGCATCACTGCTGCTTCCTCAGAGAAGAAGATGTGCTAAGGCTTTTTACTTCGTGAGCGCTACAGTCGGAAAAATAGTGAGCAGGAACGGTGGTGCACGTAAACCGAGAGAATTAAAAAGAAAGGCGCATGTAAGAAGGAAATTTCAGTTTGAAAGACAGATAGAGATTCACGCTTTTTTCCTACTTGATATAAGGAATAAATTATTACCTTTTTTGCTTGGGGTTACTTAGCATGCGTTGGACAAACGTGCAGGCATGCTTGGCGGCCATCCCATTAGCGACAAAGGCAATGTTCTCTCGCTTTTGTCTTCCCAAATGCTTCGGATTGCTGGCATACAAAAAGCGAGATATGCCGCTATGACATCTGCGGAAATGTCAAAAACTATGTGAATGCTATGGGCGGCACCGTTATTTAGGAAATACGCTGTTCCTGTGTAACTTGTCAGAGAGCTGTCAAGAATTTTGAGAACCAGCGTTGTCGCGTGAATTCTTCACTGTGAACTATTGGCTCTAAATATATTGAATGAGGTACGGCGACGTGTCTCGGTACTGTGAGCATATAAAAACGTTCAGTTATCACAAGTCTGGCGAGTACAGGGCGAAGGAATACCATTGCACATAATTTATAAGCATGCACAAAACTATTGCACGCTTTGGGACGTGGAAACCATAAACAAAACTATTGTACCCAAGTGTGAATCAGAAGCATAACGTTTTTAATGCCGAGCATTTTCTAGCTACGTCACCCAGATTTCTCAATGTATCTGGCCTCGTGACGGCGCTCCTCGTTGAGCGCGCGGCTAGTCGCCGCGTCGACGCGCGCTCGCCACAGCCGAAAGAGTCGCAGCGCCGTTCGCCACGCATACGCACATGTGGCCGATCATGTCGCCGGCGTACGCACTCCGAGCAGAACGCCAGTCTAGAGGCCCAAAAACAAGGCAGCATTAATTCGGCGTCCTCTCAGTGTCTCGTATATTGTCGTTGTCACTCGGCGCCCACAGGAGAGAGAGACCAAAAGCACGAGGGCATACGAACTGGCTTTTCCAGACGGGCGTGTGGAGAGATTGTGGATTAAGGCCGTCAATTATCCCCTGCCAATAACTGATCATCCTTTTCAGCGGCGACGGCAACCTCCGGGGGGGGGGGGGGGGGTGGGAGGGGGGGGCAATGGCGCGTGGACAGGAGCGGCACTTCTGCCTTCACAATAACGGGCCACACTTATGGCGTGTGAGCAACGCGGATTAATCCGAACATCGCCTTCCAATATTCGGCCATTTATTGGTCCCTGACAATTCCCACCTGCGAGGTATTTCTGCCGCCGACGCTGAGATATGGCCTCGCCAGGTATCTGCGTCTCCCTACATTGCCTCGCTCTAAGTGCCGTAATAGCGCTTCCTGCAATGACGGTAACCTAAATACCGAAGCGATTCCGAAATACTGTTGCCATGTGGTCGGGCCTCAAAGGCCAGTCGGTGTCCCGCTGCCGTACTGAGTTCACTTGACGCACTCGTCGTATCAAATGAGATGAGGCCTTGCAAACGAACACCACCCACAGAAGAGGAGTTGCTCGAAAGAAGACGTCCAGCTGCAGCCGCCTAACGCAGCCGATGCGCAGCGAAGGCTGAGAGGCTGTGGCGTATACAACATACGCGTGAAGCCTGCCGACAAAGGTGAGCCCGTGAAGCCTCCAAAGAACAACAGAGAAGGCTCAGAAAGATAAATAAAGTTAGGCGTCGTCGGATGACAGAGTAAAGGCATACTGTAGAGGCCGATGATGTATTTTGAGTAACAGTTCGGACAAGACTGCTTCGAAGTGGCTTGCATATTGTGCGATAGACCTTGGTCTGCGTCGCACCTCACACGTGTACAAGAACGACACCAAAAGATACTATCATTGCGTGGTTGCGTTAATAGTGAGTAGCGTCTTGAGTATCATGTCTAATGCTCCCGCATTTAATAGACAGCAAGCACAGTGGTTTCTGCGAGTTTTTTTTTTTTACTGCGCTAGCAGTATGGTCGTCGTTAGGCGAAAAAGCAGCTGTGTGTGTGGGTTCATCACGCCGAACATAAAAGTGATGAACGATGAGTAGTTTTCTGTAGAAACGCTGCCTTTTTAAGCAGAAGCTAAAATACATGTGCTCTTTGTGTTCGGTATAAACGTTGTCTTTTATAGCGCTCACATCTCTTCTTCCATTTGCGATACTGTCACGCTCGTGTTTAGTGACCTCTCCATCAACGTTACAGCGAAGTGGTTAGGAAGTGTCACTGATGCGACTTAATGCGAAACGAACAATAAAAAAACAGTACTTTTTTCAGCGGCTATCCGCAGTTACGAGATTAGGGCTATTCGGCACAATTGTAAAGCATAGAAAACGAAAGCAATGGCTAAGGAAAGCCGGAAAGGAGGAGCCATTCCAACTAGGGCGCAGCCCGCAAAACAAGCGCCAGTCGATCGCGAGCCTGGCATAAGGAAAACACATCGCGACACGTGGGGCTGCGTAAGAGAAAAAAGCGAGAAACACGGGTGCGGAGGTGGAACCTCGGTGCTGCAGGGCCGAATAGAGATGGATAGCGACAGACGCGCACGGCCGCCCTGGGAATCGCGATTCGTAAGTGCAGAGACCATTTCCGAGAGCGCTGCAGGCATTTGCTATGGCCCGCAGTACGCGCAACTCGGCGGTTAAGGCACGGAGCAGCCCGACTGCGACGCGGCGGTGTTAAAGGCCGTCTCCACGGGACTTTATTACAAGCGGCCGCTACGGAAGTGACGTCAAAAGAAGCGGCTCAGTGGGCGGTTCTCTCCGTGCACTAAGCTTCCAGATATAATGTATGGCGGGCACACAAGGGGCGCACCAATTTGTTCTCTCCCCCCCCACTCTCTCTCTCTCTTTCTAAAAGCCCGCCTTTCCCCTGCTCAGAAATAGGAGAGAAACAAGGGGCGAGAAGCGAGCAAGTATGTCCCGTTTTGGGGCGGCCACACAGAATCGAGAGAGGGTGGGCTCCAGGTGCCCAGCGTCTATATACTCTCCGCGTGTCTCGGAAATTCTGTGCAGTGCTACGGAAGGCCATACACGCAGCCGTGACCCGTCTCTAGTGCAAAGAGGCGGTGAAGATGTTGAAAAGCATTATTAGGCGGTGCTGCTTTGATGATTCAAAAGTTGTTTTCTTTTTCCAGTCGGCAGTACTGCTTTCGGAAGAAGAATCGCTAGCAAGACTTCATTTTGTACACTCCTGTCAGCGGGCCATTGTGTAGGTTACCAAAAAGGTCTTCGATCTTTGCACTAACACTGCCTCGCACTGAATCCGGACCCAAGTTGGCTCAGCTTGAGCAATGCTGCGCGGTATTAGGGAGTCGCGGCAAAGCTGAGGTGGGAGAATAAGAAGTGAGAGGAAGGAAGAAATATATAAATGTTCGGGTTGGAAAACAGGAGAAACTATATGGCCGCCCGTCATGGAGCCAGGAAGTGGCGTTACATTGCCTGTTATGCACTGGCCAGTCTTCTATTTCTGGTGGCCCTCTTACTTAAGCCCGCAGCGTCCATTTCTGTTATCTTAGCGAGGTCTGCCATCATCGACCGTTATTTTGGTCTGTCGTGCTTGGTAGCGCTGCCAGGATAAGTTGTCAGCGTGTGTTAGATGTTTCTTTTTCTTCCTTCACCACACATGCTCTTAATTGCTGCGTGATGGTGCGACCTGCGGTGGTGCCTGAAACGGCGGTGACACGGAGCGCGTACACGTAGGAGCTGGGTAACCGCTGGTTAGCTCTGTTGTAGCAGCACAGTAGAATGTTGATCACTACGGGTTACGTTCAGAGGAGCAGTGCGAGGCATAGGGCATAAGGACATGGCACATCAAAAGGTTGGTCGCGGTAAGGACTAAACAGATCGGCGACACATTCTGTGTTGTGTGTCCATTAGCAAAACAACAACAGAACAATGCAGTGAAAGCTGCCTTCGTGTCTACGACCAAGTCAAAGCTATCACCCAAGGGCACCAAGCTAAAGCTGGTAATGACACCGACTATGAGACACAGTTACAACGACACCGCCGCAGTTGCTCCGTGGTTAAGGCGCTCGGCTGCTGACCTGAAAGATGTGGGTTCGATCCCGGTTTCGGCGGTTGCATTTCGAGGGAGGCGAAATGCTAGAGGCCCGTGTACCGTGCGATGTCAGTGCACGTTAAAGAACCCCAGGTGGTCGGAATTTCCGGAGCCCTTCAGTACGGCGTTCATCATAGCCTGAGTCGCTGTGGGATGTTAAACCCCCATAAACCAAACCAATTACAATCTGTGCAGAGTAGCAAACAGCACGCTTCGACGTTACACGGCTATCGGCGCTAAAGTTGTGCCGCTTTCAGCGAAAGTGGCGTCACAGAACATCTTTGCCGAGAAACTGCTCACCTTTAGTCGAACAGAAAACTTTTGGGGATGCGCCCTAATGTCTTCAAAGATCGAATAGGGAGCTGTCTTCAGCAGCCAACTTCGTCACGCGCCCTATTCAATAGCTTTCAACTCATTGCAGAAAAAAAAACGATTCCGGGATGGATGCAGAAATTACTGGAGGATAGAAGCTTAATTGAGAGTTCTTTTAAATCTCTCTAACGTGTTTGACATAAATAGAACGTATACCAGTAGGTTCCTGCAGAGGAATAAAAACCATCTGCCGCAAAGTTTTGCGCTTGCAAGTATGAGTTTTCTGTTGTAAGAATAGAAATGCAGTGTGGAGCCCATTTTTTCTCGTATTTGCAGCTGCTGCAAAGAACAATAAAGAAGAAACAATGGCACGATTACTAACTTATCTGCCAGACTAGAACCGTTCAGTCACTATTAAATAATGCCCTTCTCTTCACTCTTCCTTATTCTGTAGCCTACCAACAACCAAATACGTTTGTCTGCCGCGTGACCAAGATTCATCGCACTGATTGCTTGCCTTCCCCACCTAAGTTGTCCGGGCATTCATGAAACCATTGATTACATTTCATACCAGCTGTGTCAAACTCTCCTCAAATGCGCTGTCTCAGATGCGCGACAGAAGAACGGTCACAGTGGGCATAGTTGCTCTTCCGGATGAAAAACACATAAGTCATAGAACGGGGACAGCGGCATATTCTGGAACGTATATGTTGCTGCCAGCACTTGAATAAAGCAAAGAAATCAATGCTTCTATGTCCACGCCACAAAAAATAAAAATAATGTTTTTTTTTTTACAGTTCGAGCTTGTTTCGCAAATTCTACTCACAAAGGTGACGAATGGAGCTGACATGTCGGAACATAGGCAGACCTCCTTTGAGATCCCTTCGTTTCATAAGAAAAAAAGAGAGAAAAATAGGGGTGCTGTCCTGTTCTGTGATCCACTGCACGCAGCATCAGCCTAAAGATGCTCTTTATCGTCAGGCAGACTTCGAAGTGCTTTAATAAACCTAATTTCTGGCAGGTCAGCTCGCCTCTTTATTTCACGGTGTCCGCGACGATTCTGTCTACGCGCATGCGTTCATGTGTAGAGAGCGCGAAACATAAAGGCGGGAAAGAAAAGTGAAACGAAGAGAAAATAGAAAAAAAAGCAAGAAGCGAGCTTCCGCGCGCTTTGGAAAAGCGAACTGGAAGCTCTCGGCTACATTTCGACGACCACTCCGGAGGAAGGAAACTGGGAGAGCCACGAGATGCGCACTGAGGGACGGCGAGCAAGGAAATGTCGTGACTTGTAGTGTGACGCACAGCAACAGCAAGCAGCAGCAGCAACACGCGAGGAGTCCCAAAAGCAGGGCGACATCTACGATGCAGCAAGACGCGCGATAAGCCATAGCGATGTTTTTCAACCTCTTCTCTGTATCCCCGCTCCTCTCGGCCTGTCCACTCGGCCCCACACCCCGTCTTCTTCTCTTTCTTTATATTTTGTTTTACTTCCCACTACCCTTGGCTGAACGGGGCTATGTAAGTACATGCGGCTTGGTTCGCCTCGTATTTGTGAGTGGTGCGAGTGTTTGCGACTCCTTCTGGATTCTTGGAGGAACGCTGAGACGAAAGTGACATTCTCTGCTTAGACCGGGTGGCTTGGAGGTTCGCTTCGTCTCTTTACATACTCACATGCGCGGGCTTCGGCGCTCAGGGGATATATTCTTGGAAAGCCCCTTTACAAAAATGATTGAAACACTGCCCACATTTGGCACCACTGAGCGGCTACCGACAAAACGACGCTGAAAACGAAGAGCTAGACGGAGGAGAGGAGGGGGAATGAGGTAAAGGCGTGAGCATGTAGAGAATGAGTGAGTGGAAAGGGACGGCACAGGGACGGAGTTTAGACGCGAGGCTTGGAGAGCCGCCGCCACCGTGAAACGGAAACTTGGAATGTGATTGATGATGCCGCACGAGCAGGACTTGCTTTGAGAACGAGTGTATTAAATCTCTGAGAAACGGGCGTTGGGGACGATGATGGAGCTTCGCGTATAACGGGCAAAAGATATATATTTTTTAATATGTGTGTCAGGAAAACTTTGTTTAATACGCTGAGGCGGATTTTTTGGTATGTTGAGCACCTTCTACTCAAAGAGGATGATAGTTTGATTTTTATGAAGATTTTTGGTGTTCGTATGTTTGCTTGAATCTGTTAGTACGGCAGGTGGAATGCCAAGATGTTTATTCTGTGTCACTGCTTGCGTCAGAAGGCAACGTAAGCTCGACAGCTCGGGTTACCCAAGAGAGGGGAATGCACGAAAGAATCGCCATCGTTGTTAGAAACACCGTAAATAAAGTATCGCTATTCATGAGGTTTTTTATGTGAAACTTATATTATTCACATTTTTGAAGCTGACGCGAACTCACTAAAGCGTGAATACTTTTCAACGGAAATACTTGCTGTTTTACTGGTAAAACACATTGTCATCACAGTTGAATAAGCTGCTTCAATAAGGCCTGAACTTAAATAGAGCCCAACGCAGCGAGCTATGGAAAAGAAATTGAAGGGTGTAGCGTTACGATGCATGAAGAGGGCACAGTGGGTCTGAGAATAAACGCGAGTTAGTGACATCCTGGTCAAAATCAAAAAGAGGTGCTCATGGGCAGGGCTTGTAACGTGAGGGCAAGGTAACCGATGGCCGTAAACGACAGCGGTCTGGATTTAAAGAGATGGCAAACGTAGCGGACTGGCTGACGGTCAGGTGAACGGATGAAATTGCAAAGTTTTGCGGGAACAAGCTGGTAGCAGCGGACACTGGATAGGGTTACTTGGGAACGTACGGGAGAAGCCTTTTTCCTGCATGGGGTGCAGTTGGGTTGATGATGATCCTGAGTGTTGCTCTGTAAAAAAAGTAGTGGTAATGGGCTCGTGTGCTTATTGACTCCCGAAAATGCAATCCACCGGCGTATTCCCTCAAAATACATTCACTCTTAGTGCATTCAGCAAAAGCTAATTATCTTTTGACGACTTGAGACCAAGTAATTGACACCTGCTAGATTGGATGAATTCAGCGCAAAAACAAGAAGAGAGACGCACGAAGACACATAAGGCATGCACGAGCGCTACTGCCAGTTGTTTGTCCAGGTCGCCGTACATAGCATATATAAAGGGGAAGGCAAGCATGTGCTGTGTAGGGCAGATGAGGCGCACATTTCATGCAACCGCGTTTTTTTAACAAAATGCGTTTAAAAATGCAAATACAACAAAATTAATATGTACAGAAATGCCAGTTTTGCAATGATCACATAAATTTGATATGAGAGGTGCTTTAAGCACAAACCGACGCGTCTTATTCCCGCTTTTGCCCAGAATCTTCAAATGTCGCTTATCAATGCGAAACTGGCTACTGTATTAATGACCGGCAGCGGGAACATGCCACAAATATAGAAAAGAAGAACACAAAGGCTATGACTGTGCTGCACTTTGCTTCATGTGCCAGCACGTTTAGGCTAGGATATAAGGATACTGTGATTCTGGGCAGGAGCCAGAATGAAAGAACTTTGCTTTTTACTGGTGGTGGTATTTAGCCACAACCACGTTATCATGTGGTTGTGGCTAACGCCTTAAAATTGATACAAGGAGAATGGTGCACTTGTAAGACAAAAGCGGCACCATTTCGCATCCTTTTCACTACACACACTCACGCATGCAAGAGACGCTTTAGTATACCTCAGAACTTCATTGAATCTGATGGGATGGCTCGGAGATTCTTCTGAAGAGGGCGAGTATATATCAATGGCCCTCTTTGTAGTTCGCACATCGAGCGCCGCGCTCTAGCGGCCGAAAGAAAGCCCTCGGGGCTCCACGGAGGGTTGGAGAAACTTTCTCGCTGTGATCGCTGAAGTGCTCGTTCTCTTCCTCCCCCAAACACTTGACTCATCCTTCCAAACTATTCTTTCCCTCTTGTCGCTCGAAAATTCGCAGTGCCGCCAGCGCGTACCCTTCTTCTTGGCTACGGTAATTGTATTCTCCCTTGAAATATGGCCCTGACGGTATGCATAGAGTGAAGCTGCTATGCAGTATACAGTGCAAGGGTGGCGCGCGTATGCTGCTTTGTGTAGCTTTGCGCGTCGCGCTGTTCGTCGGGCGTGGGCTGCCGGTGCCGAAGCGCGACAGGCGACGATAATAGGAAACGACCGCAGCGGTGTGGTCGTCAGGAGAGCTGTTAGCGCGGGCGTTTCGCCGCGTCCGCGCGACTCTGCAATTAAACAAAACCGCGTTCCTGCGGTTGTCGCTGGCCGGAGGCCCTGTGGCTTACTGCCCGGAGTCCAAAAAGAATAAAATGCTAATGGATAAGAGCGCTCGCAGAATGAGCTGAGTCACGTCGACGTCGTCGTCATTCCTAGCTGCCCCCTGTTCGCGCGGTTTCCCTTTGTCTCTCTCTCTATTGATAGTCCTTGTCGTGCTCCTTCTTGCCAGTGTATGAGCTACAGCGTCAAAAGAGCAGGAATGGCCCTTTGCATTATTGTCCGCGTGCCAGCTTGGCGGCTTTGCTCGTACGAGCATCCGGTACATGAGCTAAACCTACCGCACCTCTCCTGCAAAAGAATTCCAGAAAAATTCCTGCAAAACAAAGTGACTTCTGTGGGATAGATGTTTTATTGGTTTAGGGAACAGGATTTTAAGTGCAAAAAATACGAAGGCTTGTAAAGGAATGTTTTATATTTCTTCTAAAGATCTCTTCACGCCACCTATAAAAGAAACTTCTTTTTTTTTCTTCTTGTTCGCTCAGCATAACACAAGCGCATTGCAAAAATAAATTTTTATAATAACCAGTGTTTATTCTATCATTATTAATCTGCCACCTTCTACAAATATGGGACGATTAGCAGCAGTATAATTGGCCTTACTTCTAGGTATTTGGCCGTTATGTGCACCGGAGTCAAACAGATGGAAAAATGGACAACTTAATGTCAAAATAAAAATAAATGTAATTTGAAGGTGATGACCGGAATGCTGATCTAAGAGTCTAAATCAGGAAACGACAGTCTCACAAATAGGAACGATTGGATGCGAAAGAGGACAAGACACGTGCAGGATGATTGCCCTTGGTGGCTCTTCGAGCAGGATCACCGCCTCATTCCAATCCACTCTCTTCCCTGTTTGCACCCTTCTCCCCTATACTCACAGTGCCGGGCAGCCATTACGAGTCGCGTTCCAGAGTCGAACTCAGCTCCCCGAGGAATCTCAGGGAGACTCAACGATCCTGCACAAGTCGGCCTCGGGCCTCATAAATAGCAACGCCGTTATTTTCGACGTTCACCCGGACGTCACTTCACGTTTTCCACTTCGTCAGAGAAAACGAAGCGCGGGCGCCCCTCGCTCCACGTCACCGTGCGCGCACGGAGCAGGCAGGGTAGGACAGCGAGCCGACGTCAGATTTTCTTTCTCTCGTTTTCTTTGCCGCCTGAGAGCGAATCGCAACCCCGAAGAAGACCTCGCAGACAAGTACAAGAACAACGTGAAATGATATTTGATGAAAATGGTCGACATCTCTCCCTCGTCTTTCTCTCTCTCTCTCTCTCTCTCCCGGCTGAAACCACGACCGGCTGGAAGCAGGCATCTTGCCGGAGAATCCAGATACGAAGACAGGCGAAGAAAGAAGCGAAGCCGGTGAACGAGACGGATACAAACACGTACACGGGTTGAAAATAAGCGAGGAACAGAGAGAGAAATAAAGAGACGGAATGAAGGGAAAAGAAAACAAAGAGGTAACAGCGCTTGGCGACCCGTCCGGAGATAATGCGGCCGGGCAGGCTCGCAACGAGCACGGAAACCCATTGCGCGCAGCAGCAACAAAGGCATCGTCTTCCGCGCTAGAGCGGCCGCACAATGAGAAAGAAAAGGCTGTCTTCAGTGCGCGCCGACCGTGTGCGTTACAAGGTCTGAGCCCCTCCCTTCCTTTCTGCTGCCTGCCTGCCTGCGCGGCCGCTTGCAGGGGCTCGAGTTCAGTAAACTGACACCCTCTCCCTCCTCCTCGCGTCTCCGTCTTGCTCCGCGTTCCTGCACTGCCACCGTTCCCATGTGAAGGAAACACGAAACGGCTAAGCACATCTGAAACCAGGGTCGGTGGAAAACGTCCACGTGCACAGGACAGGAGGAAAAAAAGATTTTTATGCTTTCTATACAGAGACAAATCTCGAAAATAGGTGAGGTCATTGTACGCCGACGAAGGCGATGGTGTGAAGCGGCCTTCAAGCTGGTGATACTTCATACTGCGGGCCAAAGATAGGCAGTTTTGTAACCGTGCTAGGTTCGGATTATTTTTCATTTACAACGTCGACTGCGTAGCAACCTTGGTGTTCTGGCACGGCTTTGTGCCAACACTTGCTCAGGTCAATGTTAGCAGTAAATAACGAGCACCAAATTCCTTGGAATTAAATTTGGGATAAAAAATTGGTGTCCATCATATAAGTATCAAGTTTTTCTGAGTAATGTGTTCAAGGAATCCGCTGGTTCAGTTAGGTTTCAAAGAGAATGACACGTTCACATCACTGTATATCATGATGAAACTTATCGAACTCGCCTCGCAATTTCAGTTTTAGCTGTTTGCTGAAACGTACGATTAACTTCACGCAAAATGAAGACGTCTGCCTCTTAAAATAACGTCGTGCGGATTATTTGAAGCCCCACTGCCATGCTACACGAGGTGGGAGAAGCATCGAATGCTGCTTTGCCCGGAAATATTGCGCGGTATAAAACGTCTAACCCGCCGGGTAGTAATAAGAACGAATGTTCTCCCCTATTCGTGCGCCTATATTAGCCCGAAGTGTAGACTGCCCGGTGTAAGAAAAGCACTCTTTTCTTCTTCCTGTCATCCGCCCACCAAGATCAGGAGAGATGCTTGTCTTACCCCGAGCGCCTACATTGAAGACAAAGTTTTGGCTATGTCACAAGGGAAAAGCAGCCGGTCACCACTGAACATTGTGTGCCAGCACGTGGCGCTAGCAAAAGCTCAGCTTTGCCCAGGCTGTTATTCACCCCCATCAGCGCGACCATTTCAAGGATGATATAATAACAACCTAAAGCTATTCTGTCGCCGTCTGTCCCACCTTATATCCCAGCTCGAGGTAGTTATGTCTGTTCAGTTGTTCCTTCACTTGGAGCTTCGGCACTTTTCCACTCGGAGGGGAATATCTGCTCTTTACTAAATAGAGGCGGCCGCCTTTATAGAGTTTTGTTCTTTTCTTGTTTGCATAATATCCTAATCGCTGATGATTACAACTGCTCACCGGCCTTACAGCGTGAAAAATCCTCTCATGTATTTATGCCTTTCTATTGCGTTTATGAAATGATATAGCTGAATTATACTTTTTCACCAGCCTTGAACACATCGAGGATGAAATCATAAACGCACATGCATACTCCTGGACAGGAGAACGCGGTGCCGCCGCCACAACAGCACTGAAATGTTCAGCTTCATATTCCCTCTAAGAAACTTGTTATTCTGCCAGCGGGAGAGCACGCAACATTACAGTGAAGTCAGTTTAAAAATTTTTAAAACAGATATGACAAAGTGCAACCAGGCGAAACAAACTACCAATTATGAAAAGGCCTTATTCCGCTAGCTGTTTTGATTCCTTCGTTTCTTACTGCTTTTCTTTCTTTATGTACTGTGAACAACAAGCCGCCGGATCGGACAGTGTGGAAAATTTCTATAGTTCATCACAACCTGTTTCCTCCAACACCGGTTCGGCAGTGCCCAGTAGGAGGCGTCGCAGGCTGCAGTGTTTCTTTTCATGCAGGGCACAGATAAATCTGCGACGAGACCATTTGAGAAGACAGCTCCTTGACGCAACTTGGTTCACACGCCGTAACGACAATACATTTCATTTTTTCGCACTATTCATTGTGTTCTAGGACCGAACACACCATTATGCTTTTACGCTTCCCCATACGAACGAAAAAAGGGAATTAAGAGCCGCGCACATTGGGCTCCTCGTACCTACGGGCTCTCAGCGGCCATATATGTATATATATATATATATATATATATATATATATATATATATATATATATATATCTTTTTTATTTTCCTTTTCTCCTTTTCATATGAGCCCACCTGTGGGCTGTTTTCAGTGCTTGCTAGATATGTATTCGTTCGCGTCTTCTCTGTAGGCCACTGGAGCTTCTTTTGTTTGGTGTTCTAAAGAAATGGCGTAAGACGAAGGTACCACGGAGAGGACCGGCCAAAATGCGATTCAAAGACCAGCGCTCCAAGACAAAAACTATTCAAGAGCGAAACAGAGGCACGTCAAGAGAGAGAGCAGCTGCCATGTTTTTGATTGCTTTTTCGCTTTTCCTTCAGCCTCCAAATACGGATAAACAAGTGCACGCACGCCAGCGACGACGTGAGGCAACGCTAGAGCGCTTGTAAGACGTGAGGAGCATTCGGGATGTTTCATCCCTAACCATGTGCGCCGACTTATCAGAAGTGTCCTCCCTTCCTCTTCCCCTGTTCTCCCTCTCTCTCCCGCTATCCGCTTCTTTTGTTGTCTCATTCTTCCTTCGTGTTCGCGGCGAAAGCTTAACGTACTTAAGCTCTTTGCGATGGCATCCACCCTTCAGGTTTTCGTTGCTTGCGCAAGCGGCGCAGTTATGCGCGGTCATTTATTACTATTTCAATGACATTCTGATTACAGACATTCTTGTTTTCTGTAAGGTTAAGAGCGGCGGGTGCAGTACATCTCTCTGGTTTGTATTCCTAGCCCGATGAGAGTATGGGAAGGCGGAAAGGATGAGGAGCTTCCGGAGAACGGATAAATTCAAAGCGCCATGCTTCGGCCAGAAAACAAAGCGAACTACTGTACAGGGTGTGGAAACGGAGTTTGAAGGAACCGGTTTGTTCGGTCAGCGCAGAAATGTCGCTTCGAGGGCACGACGGAGTTAACTTCGTTGCTTTCGTCCAGCAACCAGATCACAAAATTTGCCAGCGGCGAATAGAAAAAAACAAAAGCGAAAGGAAAGGAGAATATTATAAGCTCAAATTTCCTTCCGTCTTGCCGTCGTCAGACGATGTCCTCGTTATATCATTTTTTTTTCTTTTTTTTTTCTCGCTAGCTTCCGTCCACTCTTTGCAAAGGTTATTTCGTTTCATCCGGGCATCCGTGGCCCCTGTTCGCTGCGGGGCAAATCTGATCGGAGCAGAAAATGGGCAGGAAAAAGCGTAGCATTTAGAGACGTACGAGGCGGGCACGACACATAAAAATTAAAAAGCCTATAGAGAGCTGCAGTGCCTCTTTGGGGATCCGCGGGGGCATGATTTGGAATAGAAGCTCGGAAAGCCCAAGGGTCGAAAGAGCGGACGGCTGGGAATCAGCATTCAGGAGTGACGTTGTCGTCGTCTGTTGGGACCCCGTCAGCGTGGAGATTTTCTTTTTTTACTGGTCTGTCGCTCTACTTTTGTTCACTATTCCTTTTTTGTTCTATGGCTACAAGAGTCCCGTAATGATGAGTCCAATGGAAAGCAATTCTCTTTTCTGTTGCAGGTGGCAGCCCTCTGACACTAACTGCATGTGTAAGCATGGGACAATGGCAAACGCTGATGTTTACAAATGGGCTGAAATTGCGTTGCGTTAGCACGGGTAAGCGCAATCAGCTCGCAATGGGTGCATACGGTCTAATTTTAGGTAGTACTTTTTGTGGTCAAAAGACGATTTCCTTCTGCTTCCGCGGAACTGGAAATATCCAGCTGCACATCATAATTTGTAACTACAGCAAGTTTTTTTGTTACAAGAAGCTGTGCGCCAACTTCTTAAATGAAACTTTTGGAAAGTGCTTCTTTGTATATGAAGACACCAGTATCGTCTGCATTTGATGTAAACGATTTTTACGCCGAGTAACTTCCTAGTTCTTTGTTCTCGTTAGTGTAACCAAACATTTATTTTCTATAAAACATAACCCCCTTTCCTTTTCGGCGTAGTTGATTACAACTTGCACTACATGGCTTAAATAACACTCAGTCTACCCAACTGGATCTTGCAAGAAATGTGGACAAGATAGGCGCTTAACTTAAGTCGTCCAGGCAAACTTGAGGCAAGAGAGCACTGGTCTTGCAGTTAGTCTGGCTTGCCATTCGCACCTGCGCTTTAGCGCTTTTCTTTCACTTTCCAAAAGCATGAACCAAATAGCTTACATTAGTACTTAGACTGCCCACCAGGAGTCAGCCGAGTAGATGGCACAGCGTGCTTGTGAATAGCATCCCGCATGCAGATGCAATAGTATAAGAACATGCGGAAGAATCACATGACATGAGCCCCAAGTTTAAATCCTCTTCCGTCCTTGTGTCCGTTTGTGTGCTGATTTCTGCAAGAATGTCTTCGTAGCTTCTTTTCAAACGAATGTCTATCTTTCTCATCGAGAAATACGCCCTTATTTGATGTCAACAAAGAGGCAGGCCAACAAGCACTCGCTCACAGACACGAAAACAAGCTCCCACAGCAGCGCACAGCGCGGTCACACGGGAGAGCATCGAGGAGAGAGGGGCAGCCCTAAAAAGCGCTCTATCAAAGTGCTCGCCTTTCAACGACGAGGCCAGTTTAATTGGGCGGGGGCCGTGCGCGGCCACCGCAGGGCAGCAGCGCCGGAACCCTGCCCCCATTCGCGGTCGGCTCAGGGTGAGGAAGGAAGAGCATGACACGCAGAGAGGAAGAAGAGGTGGCGTAGCTGCGGAGTGGAGGGAAGGCTGGCTCATTATAATACCCAAACTTGGGAGAAAATGAGACCCTAATTCCACATACATACTCGGATGTAGTGAAGCGGGAGTGTAGGTGGCTGGTAAAATACACCGACGTGAGCTTCAAACCTTCCGAGTGAACCTGTCTTTATTTTCCTTAAGCCTGCGAGGCGGTGCTTCCGCATTGGGGAGGAGATCAGGAGGCACAACGGGAAGAACCTTTAGGGCAGAAAGAGGTAGACGTGCTTGCGCTCCCGACCTGCGATCTTTGCACCAGGCATGGCGGTGCGTGCTCTTTTTTTCTTTTTGTTTTCGTTTTTAATAGAGAGGAGAAGAAGGCACCCGACTTATGGGCTTCGTATTCAAGTTGGCCTGCTTTCGAACTCACGTCCCGTTTGAAGTGCCTGGAATAAGTTATGCGACTAAACCCGATTACTCGCCCCCGAGGCCTGACTTGTAGGCCGTGGCTGCTCCCGCGCTGCCAGCTTGGGAGCATCTCGCTTAACTCTCCTGTAATAACTCGCCGCGCGCAAGTGCAAGCGCGGCCGGAACGATCCCGCGTGCGAACAAGCCTTAGTGCTTATCAATGCTTGCTCGCCTCTGCGTCGATCCATCTCCGTGTTTTCCTGCTGCCTGCATTCGCTTCTTACCTGTTTTTTGTTTTTGTAGGGGCTTCCGAAGAAGTTTATATTTCATGAAGTCGAAGTCTTGCAGGAAATAGAGCACCGCATGTATTATATTAAACGTAAACAAAAGAAAACAAAATATCCTTTTAAGCTCGGTAAAAAAAAGGTAGCTAAGGTAGGAGACCTCGAAATAATTCAACAAAGAGGCTTGCTTGGTCCCCAAAGGTGCGCGGATTCCTCTCAATTGGTGAAATTTTTAGGACAATCCCGCAAGGTGGAGTAGATTTGTAATAGAGGAACTATTGCTTATTCACATCCACCCCAGACAGTACGAAGTTTTTGTTAACTACTAAGTTGCTTGGAGA
This sequence comes from Amblyomma americanum, assembly GCF_052857255.1. Taxonomy (NCBI): domain Eukaryota; kingdom Metazoa; phylum Arthropoda; class Arachnida; order Ixodida; family Ixodidae; genus Amblyomma; species Amblyomma americanum. The sequence continues at coordinate 166,148,616 of NC_135499.1, read as the reverse complement.
ACTGCATAGCCTTGCTTTGCAGCCGTATGGCTGCGCTCGGGTGGATGCCAATGTGTAATTACTCCCTTATTACATATCCTTCGCAATGAAACTGAAGCAAATCGTCTGCTTGTTATTTGATGCGCACATTCTCACGTTCTCCGCCAACAAAGACAAATGTTTCTTTCACTCTTTTTCTCTTTTTTTCAGTCAAATGCAGTGTTAGATAAGCACTGCTGGTATGCAACGATTCATAGTCAGTTCTGAAAGGAAATGCCGAAATTTTAGAAAGAACTAATATTTTTAAATAGCTTCTTGGTGTTTTTTTTATGGTTACACAGCGATAATCGAGGTGATTTGGTTGGTAACAAGTTATTTGCAATTATTCCCTCGAGGTCAATAACCTTGCTAGAACACTCTGAAAAAAAATGAACAATTCTTGGACAAATTTCAGACAAAAAATACGATTAGAAACTGTGGCACACAGAACAATCTGCATGAAGGAGAGCATAAATACGCAGCTACGACGCTGGCAAGAACAAATAATGCGCCGCATCAATACAACTTAATAAACAGAAGTATGTGTACTGCAGTTGAAAAGAAGGCAGCCATAAATAGCTACGGAGCAAATACAACCCAAACGTGCCACGGAATATCTTGTCTACCAAAACGTGTGCATTTACCACCCTAGTTACTCTAACGCTGTTTTATTCACGCCTGCTACTGCATCTTTTTGTTTTAACTGTCGTACGCACGCGCAATTTGTAACTTCCAGTCGACCCCGGTGGCACAACTTCTCGCTTCTCTTGTTCTGGGCATAGAGCCTTAATTTCAGTAGCGCCCTTTAAACAAAGCTCATTATTTGACGAAGAATAATTAGAGCATTGTAGAAGCCAGTTAAGAGGCTTGGACAAGAAAGACAGTAAACTAATGAGACGCGCCTTCGCGCCCGGAGTTGCGTTAGAATCTTAAAAGAAGCACAAAAAGAGCCCCACTAAGAGCTAGGTTTTAGCTCATGCTGTACATACGGTGTATCGCCGCAGTCAAAGGACAGGAAGCATGCACGCACGTACGCCCCCCCCCCCCCCTCTCATACACATAGAGTTTCAAGGCAAAGAAAGCGCAAATGTGCAAGAAATAAGGAACCACACTAAATGGCAGCTCACGAAGCTTTCCCATTATTTTGATGCAGAAAACGAAGCGAGGAACAAGAACCGGCCTGAGCGATGCCTGTGGTTGCGTAAGGAGGGTGCATCAAAGGCTTCGCCGGGGTAAGATCTTCCGTCGTAAATAAATGAAGTAGGAAGCACCAAATCTATCCTCAGGGTGCAATGAGGCGATGAGGAATAAAGCAAAAAAAATAGCAGCGAAAACATTAAGACAGCTGGTGTCGGACTTCCAAGAAGGAGCTGCCACAGTCCAGCACCGTGCAAAAAGGTATCGAGACGAGTTAAACGAGCCATGTCTCATGTTAAATAAACAATACTTATTTATCTGGCGAACTATAACAGTAAATGCCACATTATTTCTCTTCTACGGCGCGTATTTATAGGTAATGAGCGTTTCTTTTCCAGTTTGTAGCAAACAAGGAGCTAGCCAGAAACGCAACGCGATAAAAAAGTGGTCGGAAAAAAAAATCATACACACTTCAGGAAGCTTGAGCGACTGGATCTGCTGGTGCTAAGTGTGCGGAAATAAATCTTCATGTTAGTGGTGTTAAGAATAAAAATGAGCAAAGATTGCGACAGAACTGGAAGGATTCGTAACCCTGTAGCCACTTGAAAACAAATTAGAACTAATCCCAACTGTGATTTTAGAAGGTCTCTCTTAAACTATATGACAGGCATAATACTTACTGAATTTTTACCGCGTGTGAACCGGTTTCTACGAACAATAAATATTAAAGCGCTCTAACGTATTTAATTAAATATACAGCGCAGTTCATAAAATGTTTAGCTGGATGTAGTAAAATAGTGTAGTATGTAGAAATACAATATTACTATCAGGTCCCTGCAAACATCACTCCAACCACATTAACCATTGCCCAGGCTTCCAGTGAAAAAAAGAAAAATGGCGAATAGATAATATTTAGTATTGGAACACCTAAATACATTCCCCACCATTCTTTCTGTTTGCAGATCTCAGTTGACTGAAATGTTTACGCTGTCTATAACTCTGTACCGAGGGCACTCTCGAAAGATGGCGCACGTACCGGTACTACTATCGAAGAACTGACGCCTGTCTATTTTGTTATTAGTTAAAAAACAATTAACACGCGCCTTTCTAGTTCAAGCTCGCATTAAAAGCAAACAAAAGATGTGTGATTTCAAGCATTTTCCTAGCACTCTTATGTTACTGCGGTCGAGATGCCTGAAGGCATTAAAATATGGATGAGCTATGAAACCTACTCTCCTTGAAAGCCGCAAAAGAAGAATGACTTCAGGCAGTTTCTATATGTTTAAACAAAACGGACCATGACTCCAGTGCAGTGAATAGCTTCCTTTATGCTGTTTTTATTCGGTTCCTGAAGAGTTGCACATTTGCCGTGGTCAAATTTAAGGCTTGAATGGGTACACAGTGGCCGCAACGCATTCTTCCTCGTGCAGCGCTTTTTTTTTACTAGTCGTGAATTGCGGGGGGTGGGGGGGGGGGGGGTAGGGGGTAGGGGGGGGGCGGTCATATGTGATTTAAACATAACCACTTTATATCGTCATTTGAAACTTGCGCTTGCGCTCGGTGAACATGCGCGCCTGAATATCATTATGCACCTCTTCTCTTTTTGCTTTTCTCTTGACGCGGCAATTCGAGATCGCTGTCTCTGCATACTCCGCTACTTTTTGAATTTTTTGCTCTTCTTATTTGTGATCAGAGCAATAGTTGAACGCACGAAAAGGCTTCATTATCTCATATCCCTTCCAACTATATCATTGAGCTTTCCAGTAGTGAGCAATGTATTAATGTTGAAACACCCAGGCTCTAAAACAGTTACTTTTCCAATTACAGCGATACGTAAGACGCGTTGCATAGCTGGAAATGTAATGAACGCAGACTGCGATGTAAACACGAGCAAATATCGGGTGCTAGCATTATCTCATATCCCTTCCAACTATATCATTGAGCTTTCCAGTAGTGAGCAATGTATTAATGTTGAAACACCCAGGCTCTAAAACAGTTACTTTTCCAAATACAGCGATACGTAAGACGCGTTGCATAGCTGGAAATGTAATGAACGCAGACTGCGATGTAAACACGAGCAAATATCGGGTGCTAGCACAAGTTTTCTCCGGTGGCTCGCCATTCTGCACCGACAGTTTATCGCCACCCGCAGTTCACAAAAATCTTTTCATATAGTAAATCCGCATACTAATTTTTCTGCATTCATTCTCACAATATTGTTTTTCTCTTTATTTTTTTTTATTTTTTGCGTCATTTGACGGGACCTTTCCCTTTCAGCAGCAGAGCAGCATGCAAGAGCCTTTTTTTTCTTGGCATAGATCACGGACAATCGTCACGGATTTTTCCACTGCATTTGAGTCATCTTTCATTTATTTTGTATACTTTTGGCCAAATATTCCTGCTTACACCAAGCAAGACGACAAGTGAGATGACTTAGTCTCTTAGAGCTCGAACTGTCTGTTTTGGGTAACGAAAAACCTTGACCCGCTTCTTTAGCGAGCTTATTGCATTAGCAAAACAAATTACAACCGCGAAACGCTAGGCGTCTTAGCCCTTCGCGTTGCACTCACAAGGCAACCGCGCACAATCTAAACCGGAATACGCCTATATGGGAGGGAAATCTGTTTTGAGTGTAAGTATAGGCGGGAAGAGTGGAAGGTGATAAGGACTTGTCGCCTCAGTCCGCGGTTACGCGTGCAAGTTAGAACGTTTTTATGTGCACTCACGTTAAAACTATTGTGTAGGTGAACACACCTTTTAACTTACGTTTAACTTACATGTATTTGCAGTCCTTCTGGCTGAAGGGCGCCGAAAGTAACAACTGTTGCTTCCAAGAAGTCTTGGCTGAAGCGCCAATGAAATCATGTGCATATATGCGTGTGCTCCCAACTCGGCGTAACACATGACTTTCTTAGATAGTATAACTATAAATACATTTACTGCTCTCCTTGGGCTCGCAGAGAAACGACTCACCTCTAGCGACTCACCGAAAGGCAACACCCCGACACTGTACCTTGAGAAAAGGTCGCGAGGTTTACCTGTAATACAGAAAAAACAAAAATATTGAGGTTGGTGAAATAGCAATAAAAGGGTATACATAAATAAATTGGACAGTGTTCACAATTAGCAGGTGAGTTCCAAACCAACAGGCAGCGAGACAGCGGAAGAAGAGAGGAACCAAAGAACGAAAACAAAAAGGACACGCTCCAAAGTCACATTTATTACGGGCCGAATTCATCCATCGCGACGAAAATTAGCTGAAGAGCTTTTACCATAATGAATTTAACTGTTTCTTTGAAGGCACGACGCGCATCAGCAAAATGACTGAGAGCGGTTTCTAGATGCAATATTAAAGAATTCTGGATGGTTTATAAATAAGCGCCGAACGGCAAATCGTATTCGGCCCACTGTTTCGTGTTCATATGAGTACACTTGTAAAAGAAAACGGTCGTTCATTTTTAGTCATTCTCTTTTCTGTCCGAGCTGATGCCCAGAGTGCATCTTTGAAGGCAAAGTCATTTTCGTGATTGGAACGTTTTTTAATTTCATAACGGATCGTGCAGCAGACACGCGAGCTCTAGATCCCCCCCCCCCCCCCCCCTCTTTTTTAAAGAGCATGCCGCTAAAGCAATTTGTGCGCCTTTACTTTCCAGCCTAACGGAAGGAGTGAAGAGCCGTTGAATTGGGTTGCCTTGAACGTGAGTCACAGATACATAAAAATAATAACAGATGTTTAACATAATTTGCGTGCAAATACACACTTGACACTCTTTCGCACTCGTTAGGTGGATCTCTCTTTGAACGAAACAGGAACCTAACGACTTGCTTAAAGATTAGCTGCAATTATGAGTCCATTAACTGCGTATTAAAAAATCTAATGGTCACAGTTTTTGCTTTTATAGGCGACTTAACAACTCTTCACCCACGCGACTTGTGGACTGTGCTGACCGCCTGACGTATCCTTGTGGCTCAACTCTTGTCAGTTCTACGAGCGAGCGCCTAAAATAGCCCACTGTACAGCATGACGTTGGCCTTCGAACCCTTTGGGAGAAAGGTGTACGGGTGTATGCAACAGAGTTCTCTTTCCAAAGTAGCAGTTTTGCTCCGTATCATGTTTTCTCCGTCATATTTGCTTAATTTCATATTTTCCTTTCATCGACAAAATGAAAAAAAGAAGTGATTTCTTAGGAAGCGCATGGCGGATGACGGGCGCGCCTTTCTTGAGATCAGTTAAACCTTGGCGGTGAGTTAAGGAATTCTATTTATATACGATACATTTAACCAGATTAAGTTAGCCTTAAAAGGTATGTTCATATCCGAAATGCTCACGCTGTGAAATATGCCGTTGAGGAGCTCACCGCATGAAGTGGGTAGTATACTTTTCTGCCATATGCTTGCTCTGTAGTACTGCCCTGCCTTGTTTTATCTTCTCGTTGCTGACAGTTTAATTTTACTTCAGCCTTCAGCGTAATTAAGCTAACCCGACTAAACAGGAAAAATGAGACCTGCTTTGAGTGCATAGGAATCAGATAAAGAAACGCTAAAAATGCTTCGGATGCTCTCGAGGGGTGACAGACTGTGTGTATAATTGAGATGTTTGGAGGCAGTGTGTATAACTGCGACAGAAGCCTCAATACGCACAAAACTGCGCACTACGTGAGATCCACGTTCGTCGACGGTGTTGCGCGCGGGATGCATAGACGGGCATCAAACTCGCGCCTCTCTCTTCCATAGCACGACGGTGCGGATTTCGTGACCAATAAACCAACAGCACACACACGTCTTGCTGTACAAAACAAAAAGATAGAGAGAAACAGACGTATAAAACGCAAAGGCACTACGGCGCAGGGTACGTTCGGGGTGTGCGCCACCAGTCTGCACCGGAGCGGAGAAGAACTGTGCTTGAAAGTTGTGGAGGCGGCCGTACCACGTATACGGGGCGGCGATAGAATCGGCGTTATAAACTCCAGCTGTCAGGAGACCTCGGCGCCATAAAAGAAGAGAAGAGGCATCGGCGGAGGCCGTGAAGGCAAATTCGAATGAATCGCGGCTATCATGCAGGGCCCCAGGACGAGAAGGGGGTACTCCTTGCTGCCCCTGACTTGTACGGCTTCGATCGGCATACGCGAGGCGCCATCACTCTCTCTACACCCTCTCTCTCTTTCGCATGTTCAGCGCTGAACCATGCCAATGGAGGGTCCAGCGGTGGGAGCCCCGAACGTTGGCCCAATGCTTAGCTGGGGCCAACCACTATTCCTGGGGCAAAACGATCCTTCGAGAGCAGCTGCCGCGTCGTCGGAGCGTCAGACCCGCTATAGAGGACGAAAGAGGGCCGAGCCATATCGAATGGGTGGCGGGCAGAGAAGCCATACAGGCGTTTGCAGCTGCGCGGCCTGCCGGGTTACCGTAAACTCTCGAAATTACCTACTGCCCTTCTCCTAACACCGCATAGTGGTCGCGCCACTGGCCATCGTTCGCAGTCGCATTTTCGTGCACTCCATCGCTTGGTGCAGTATTCATTCGTGCTTTCTCGCACATATTTTGTTTTTTTTTATCTCCGAGTTTTTGTTTCTTCTCCAATTTTACAAACTTGCTGCTTATAATACAGCTTTCAATTCGGTTCGTGAACATTTACATATTGATATACATATTTACGGAGTCGCTGGCTTAAGACGCAAAAAAGGTGGGTGAGCTAGGCGGGTTTTTTATATTTATTTGCCGGCAGATACGGAATAGTCAACCGGCGTGCACCAACGCAGCCATGTTGGAAGAACACTCGTCGCCGAGTGTTAGCAGACGCTGCAGCCGATGTGGCCGTATTCACGCCCCGCGACATTGCAGTGAAGCTCAAGGTGGCGCAACAAGCGGCCATTGAAGCACTCGCGACCTTGCCGTACGCATGCAGTTCGCGTACAGAGTAGCTTCCTTGCGGAATTGTCGCAGTCTTCTTCGTTTTTCTTGCGAACAGCAACGGGGAGGGTGGCAGTGCGCAAACGCCTGCCTGAAAAGTCTGTGCCAGTATATTTCCCATTTTTCTCTGTGCTTAGAAAGCGCTAATCTGTATACGGCAAACACTGGATGAAATTCTCTCTGCATAGTTCGTTTAGGATGCATGAAAGCAAAGAAGTTCTGAACCAGCTTCTACTACTAGTGCTCCTCTTCCTCCTGTTCTACCTCTTTTTCTCTCCCTTCTCTCTCATTCTCTCATTCTATATATATCCGTATACATACATACAGCCTCCGAGACGCTCGCCGACAGCACCTCCCTTCCTGGCTCCGGAGCAGCCCCTTGCCCGCTTTGGTTCCAGATAGCTCATTTCGATGCCAAGCATGGGATCTTGTCGCCAGAGGCGCCCCGTCCCCAATCAAGCGCGCACGCGATCGCGTGAACGGTGGCGGCAGCCCGGTCCTTCGGCCGCCGCGCCGATTCTCCATCGTCGGGGCTGAATTCAGTCGGGGAACGTCGGCAAAGAAGGTGCGTACGTGGAGAGAGCAGCGGTGAGGGTGAGAGCGCTCAGCGAATGCTCGCACGCTCGTCGCCGTAATATCCGGAGTAGCGAAGAAGCCCATTCCGCCCCGTGTCTGGCCCACCGGCAGCATTATTCCGCCGGAGCGGGGGTGTCCGCCAGGAAGTCTCGAGTCACCGGAGCGAGATTAGGTGCCTGCAACCGGGAGCGGCTCTCCAAGCTCTCCTCGACTCCCTGACTCCCTTCAACCACCTCCCGGCCCTCCCCATCGAATGTCCTTGCCTCATCCTGCCCCATCCCTCATACCCCTTTTTTCCGCCAGCAGGTTCAACTTTTCTCAGGACTTCGGAGACCGAAGCTCGTGCGTTGTTTCACTGCCATCGTCTTCACGTGTGCTGCTGTTAATGTCTCCGGTTTTCTTCATATCCCTTTCCCCGCCCGTATAGTCGCGCCTCTCTTTCTTGCTTATGGTTCCGTTTCATCCTACCTACGTAAGCCGCGTGGCCCGTTCCTGTTACTGTTTCTCATGCTGCTCCTCCTGTCGTGCCTCGGTGTCTAGCTCGGCGCGTCGATATAGGTTTCAGGCCACTCCTCTCGTATCCTGTCGCTTATTTTACTCGCGTCATGTCCTCTGCCGGTCTTTTTCCTGAGTAAGAATTCCGCAATGAGAGCCCCACTTTCCCTAATTTGCCTTCCTTTTCCAGGTGTCGTCAGCGTCTCCATTGTTCATGCGCCCTACTTCCCGTTTTGTCCACACCCTTCTTCTTACGCCGCACCGGCGATGCCGCCGCCGCGGCTTCTGCTCCGCAAGCGCAAATTACAAGTTAGCGAAAGCCAATAATAAGGAAGGAGGAAATATGCAGGGAAGAAAGGGAAAATATGAATAACAAGCTCGCATAAAAAAGGCTGAAGCAATCCTCGGCGATGAGAGCTTCGTTCGTCTGTCAGTACTCTGTAGTCGTGTGCGAGATGAGACGGGAGAAACCCGCGCCAGAATTGAAGTGACATCCTCCAGGCTCCTCATTTGTTTCTATAGGACCTCCTCCCTTTCTAAATTACCCCTCTTTACCTCTTTCTTTTCACGTTTCATGCTCGGATGCTTTTCACGAAGACCTTCCGTCTTTCAGAGATCTGAATTCGTGTCTTCCGCTCGGGTGAAAATGGAGCGATAAGGACCTCGCTGCTTACAAATTAGGCTTAGTTTTCGCTAATGGCCGTTGTATTTGCTGGCTTTAGTTCATAAAAATTGTAATCTCTGTTATGCACAGTACTATGCATTAATTTTCGAGAGCGAGAAAATGCTTTTAAAAATAATTCTGAACTGAGACAGTAGTCTCATTTCAGAATTATTTTTAAACACATTTGCTCGCTCTAGAAAGCTAATGGATAATACTGTGCATGACAGAGATTATAATTTGTATGGTGACGTGTCGTTGTAAGCGCTGTTCACTTAAAATCGCCAATGATGTAGCACCTCCTATGTCGGAGCTAGGTAGGCTTTGCAGAACGTAGAAAATGATACGCAGGAAATGGAGGACATAGGAACTGTATTCATTTTCGAATTTTATAGACTAAATTTCGCACTTGAGGATAGCAGGAGTTGGTTGCGCTTTCTCCTCCTGTTCGTACGAATTGCGAAGATCAACGTACACAATGAAAAAAGAAGAAAGTGCCGACTAAGTTTAATGGGCAGCTGTGCATAGGTGCAGTGAGGGCGCTTCACTGATAGTGTCCCGTATTTGTGCCCATCTTGCTGCTATCTGCGGGAGGATATTCTAAGGATTCGAAGTAATGTGGGAAGGATGCCCCAAGGAATTCTCACCGGTCCCGGTGGGGAAATTAAACTTGTCCGTAGTACATTTCTAAAAGCTGCGGGGACGGAAACAAAGGAGTCTTCATCAGGTCACGTGTCAGCACCTTGTGAACTGGGCTGCATATCAGCTGGTTAGGAGAAGGCACGATTTGTGAGTTTTTCGCATAAATGTTTAAAAACAAGCGTTTTTATGAGTTAGGTTCACGCTTATGCCGATAAGAGGTGTATAAATACTTCTGGTATGTGAGCAACAGATGTGAGAGGCCATCAATATCAAGCGTCTTGAACGTTCGAGCTTTAGTAAAGGAATTCAAAATAAATAAAGTCTCCCGAAACGACGCTGGGAATACGTGTGCGAAGTGCACTCGCGGGGAGTCGAGTCGTAAACAAGGCGTACTTGATGTGACTGCATTTCCTGCGAGGAAAAGAAAAAGCCACAAACTCAAAATTGCTCCGGAATGCAGGAAGTCGTTCGTGCTCGC